>NC_068369.1:51335272-51478223 GCF_020536995.1 Dreissena polymorpha
GTTATGTCCCGGACAAGATTTTTTATGGCCATTTTTATGTCCCCCACTATAGTAGTGGGGGACATATTGTTTTTGCCCTGTTTGTTGGTTGGTTTGTCTGTTGGTTGGTTGGTCTGCTGGTTGGTTTGCGCCAACTTTAACATTTTGCAATAACTTTTGCTATATTGAATATAGCAACTTAATATTTGGCATGCATGTGTATCTCATGGAACTACACATTTTGAGTGGTGAAAGGTCAAGGTAAGATGTCAAATATATGTGGCCAAAATCGCTCATTTTATGAATACTTTTGCAATATTGAAGATAGCAACTTCATATTTGGCATGCATGTGTATCTCATGGAGCTGCACATTTTGAGGGGTGAAAGGTCAAGGTCAAGGACATCCTTCAAGGTTAGAGGTCAAATATATGTGGCCCAAATCGCTTATTTTATGAATACTTTTGCAATATTGAAGATAGCAACTTGATATTTGGCATGTGTGTGTATCTCATGGAGCTGCACATTTTGAGTGGTGAAAGGTCAAGGTCAAGGTCATCCTTCTAGATCAAATATATGGGTCAAAATTGCTCATGTAATGTAACTTCTGCAATATTGAAGCTAGCAATTTTATATTTGACATGCATGTGTATCTCATGGAGCTGCACATTTTGAGAGGTGAAGGGTCAAGGTCATCCTTTAAGGTCAAACGTCATATATGGGGACATTGTGTTTCACAAACACATCTTGTTGAATTTGAACTCAAAACGTGACCTTGACCTTTGAGATATCAAAGTAATTCTTTCATGGGACACACCGTCCAATGATGGTGAACGAATGATTTTAAAACTTCACAATGAACAACATAGTTATGGCCCGGACAAGCTCATTTATGGCCATTTTTTACCTTTGAACTTAGTTTGACCTTGACCTTGGAGATATCGCCGTAATTCTTTCGCGCGACACACCGTCCAATGATGGTGAACAAATGTGCCAAATGATTTAAAAATCTCACAATGAACGATATAGTTATGGCCTGGACAAGCTCATTTATGGCCATTTTTGACCTTTGAACTTAGTGTGACCTTGACCTTGGAGATATCAATGTAGTTCTTTTGCGCGACACACCGTCCAATGATGGTGAACAAATGTGCCAAATTATTTTAAAATCTCACCATGAACGACATAGTTATTGCCTGGACAAGCTCATGTATGGCCACTTTGATCTTTGAACTCAAAGTGTGACCTTGACCTTGGAGATATCAACGTAATTCTTTCGTGCGACACAATGTCCAATGATGGTGAACAAATGTGCCATATGATTTTAAAATCTCACAATGAAAGACATAGTTACAGCCCGGACAAGCTCATTTATGACCTTTGAACTCAAAGTGTGACCTTTAACTTGGAGATATCGAAGTAATTCTTTCGTGCGACACACCGTCCAATGATGGTAAACAAATGTGCCAAATGATTTTAAAATTTCACAATGAACGACATAGTTATGGCCCGGACAAGCTCATTTATGGCCATTTTTGACCTTTGAACTTAAAGTGTGACCTTGACCTTTGAGATATTGACGTAATTCTTTCGCACGACACACCGTCCAATGATGGTGAACAAATTTGATTTTAAAACTTTACAATGAACAACATAGTTATGGCCCAGACAAGCTAATTTATGGCCATTTTTTACCCTTTGAACTTAAAGTGTGACCTTGACCTTGGAGATATCAACCTAATGTTTGCGCGACACACTGTACAATGATGGTGAACAAATGTGCCAAATGGTTTTAAAATCTCACAATAAACGACAAAGTTATGGCCCGGACAAGCATTTTACCTTTGAACTCAAAGTGTGACCTTGACCTTTGAGATATTGACATACTTTTTTCACGCGACACACCGTCCCATGATGGTGAACAAATGTACCAAGTCATTTTAAAATCTAACGATAAATGACATAGTTATGGTCCGGACAAACTTTCTGTTTAAAACGCACTAAGTGACCCCGTGACCTAGTTTTTGACACGGCATGACCCATATTAAAACATGACCTAGACATTATCTAGATACATCTTCTGACCAAGTTTGGTGAAGATCGGATGACATTTTCGGGACAGACAAACCAACAAAGTGACTCCTATATAGCACCCATTACCAGTAATGGGGGTATAATAAAAATTCCAGGATAATATTTCGACCTATTTCTTGTTTAGACACCCTCAATAAATAGCAGTTGCAGACAATAACATGTCTTATATTTATGTAATGTTATTGCAATGGCCTCCCATCTCCCAACACAGCCATCCTAGACAAAGAAGTAGGTATCTATTAACAGTACACTACGCTAAATGTATACTACAAAGCCACCATAGCCATGCAGAGGAATCGATTTGCTGTTATAAATGTATGGACTTTTGGACACAAGTCGGGAAAGTTTGACAGAACAAACTTCCCTGATTTTCCCTCATTTCAGGAACATTTCCCAAATTCCCTGACTTTTCCCTGACTGGAAAAAGGAAAAGTCTTTTTCCAGGTTTTCCCTGATTTCCAGGTTGGCTGGGAACCCTGCTAGATTAGCCTGCGCAGTCCAAACAGGCTAAAAATTGCCAATAATTTCAGCCTCAACTTTCTGCTATGAAGAGACTTCCTTTGTTTAAAAAAAAAAAAAACAATTAAAGCTGAAAGAATGGTCCCTGATTAGCCTGTGCAGACTGATCAGGCTAGTCTGGGACGACATTTTCAGCACATTCATTAAGCCCAGTTTTCTCACAGTAAGGCTCATACGGTACCTCATGTTCAGCACAGTGGCCCCTCCAGCCGTTAGTAGGCGGATGAAGTTGCTGACTTTTCCCTTCTCACAGATCAGAATCACACGCCACGTTGAGAATGCTCCAAACTGGGTCGATGAGACCTGATTAAGCAATAACAAACTGTAAACTCATTAACATTCGTTGTCATGAAATTTTATGTTTTTTTTTTTAAAAAGATATTTTTCGTGGACATGTAAATTTAGGGATTACCTGTCGTTGCTGGGACAACTTTATTCTCCACTCCCTGGCGGCTGCCGCGAGCAGACGAACGCTGTTGTCCATGTTCTTCACAAGAGCCAGGGTACCTTCCCCACCCCACTCAAAGAAATCCTCCTGAAACAGGGAGAGAAAAAAACTTTTACAATTGCTTGGTTTAAACACTATTTATTTGGTTCATTGAAAGTACATATAAGCAATACAATACAGACATACATATTATTTTCGAACAATATATTAGGCAGGTAGAATTGCATTATTGCTTAACATAAAGGCTGTAAAATACAATTGGACAGAATTGAGAAGGAAGCTCGAGGCTTATACTATGTCTCTCTTCTGTCAGTTAGAAGTGCTGCAATTGCTTTCACACTGGTAACAATCTTCAGTACCTTGGTTGTCCCGCCAAAGCGTAACAAGCCCAGAACCAAGTACGTGTCATGTGTATCTAATACTTTGTTTTAACAAAAAGAAACAACACATTATAACACAACAACATTGCTGAAATGACACACTGTGGGTGCATTTTGTCCTATTATGAGCCTGTAATGAATGAATTCCTTGGCTAAAACAAATGAATGGCATTTTATTTTACTTTTTTTCCGATTAAAATTTTAATCCACAGTTGCCTGTTATATTAAATCCCCATTAATTGCAAAGAATTGTTTTCAAGCTTCAAAAAGCTAGTTTCTCCACCTGACTACAAATTTTCAAAATTGAATTGCCTGTGCCAAAATCAACTCACCCCAGGCAAAGGGGCAACCACTCATTTCTATCTCTATGAACACAATAACCATACATGAAACAGAATCAGGGCTTTCTATTTTACCATAGCTCTAGTCAAGTAAAGGCTACAACCTCTCAGAAAATGTTTTCATATTCAATGAGTTTTCCCCCAAAAATGACATTTACAACTGGCTATTTCATACCCCTATCGGTTATACCATTGAAATTTATTTCAAAATTTGGTTTCCAAAGGCCATTTTGATCCCATCTTTGATGGCTAGTGCCCCCCCCCACACACAATTCTTATGTTACATTACTTGTCCACTTATCGAAATCTTCCTGAAAACAGGTACATAAATGAACCTGAATCAAAAATATTTGGGATATATTATAATAAGAATTCACTCTCTGCTCAGACTTTGGGTTTCATTCTTTGCTCCAATATGGGATTTCATTAATTTTCTGCTCAGACTTTGGGTTCCATTATATTGCTTGCTAAGACTTTGGGTTCCATTACATTCTGTGCTCAGAATTTGGATTCCATTACCGGTATAGGGTTCCATTACATTCTTTACTCAGACTTAGGGCTCCATTACATTCTTTTCTCAGAATTCGGATTCCATTACCGGTAAAGGGTTCCATTACATTCTTTACTAAGACTTAGTGCTCCATTACAGGTATATTCTTTATTCACTCTAGTTTGATTAGTTATGCGCATACTTTGGGTTCCAGTACATCCCCACTCCTACAAATATTCAGGAAAACAATTAATAAAGCCTTGAAACATAATCATTTTGGATATGAGAGGGTCTGTGGTCTAATGGTAGCCCAGCAATACCAAAACTCGACAGCCACAGGTTAGATACCACACTCAATCCTTGCCAACTAACTCCTCTGTCTCTGAGACAATTTTGTGTTTGTTGTTGGCCGTTAAGACTGTCAGATGAGCCTAGTTCTGGGAAAACTGGGCTTAAAGCACATTGGTAAAATGTCATCCCAGATTAGCCTGTGTAGTCTGCACAGGCTTATCAGGAACGGCACTTCCCACTTTAATTGGGTTTCCGTTTAGAAAAGACCTAGTTTAAATGAAAATTCCATAAAAGTGGAAAGTGCCATCCCTAAAAGCATCTACTGTTTGCACAGGCTAATCTGGGACAACACTTAATGCACATGCATTAAGCCCAGTTTTCCTAGAACGACGCTGATATATTTACCTTCACAAACTGCCCCTCCTCTCTGCATGCATTGAAGTATGATTTGTGAAGGATCCATTTCCCAGAGGCCAGACATGCTAAGAACTTCTCATTTCGCGTTATCTTATCTGAAAGAAATTATTTCATTTATTAATGTTGTTTATTAACCATTTAAACATGTACCTTTTCACTTATAATGCGCACTGTATAGTAATTTAATAAATAATGCTAGTTACTACTATATACTTGTCACAATTAAGAACGGTAAGTAACTCAGGAATAGAGATAACTAGATACACTTTCTGACCAAGTGTGGTGAAGAACGGATGAAAACTACTTAAATTAGAGAGCCGACACCATGCTGAATGTGTAAAACGTACTAAGTGACCCAGTGACCTAGTTTTTGACCTGGCATGACGCATATTCTAACTTGACCTAGACATCATCTAGATAAAACTTCTAACCAAGTTTGGTGAAGCTCTGAATGATTGAATTAGATTGAATTAGAGAGCGGACAACATGCTGAATGTTAAAAACGCACTAAGTGACCCTGTGACCTAGTTTTTGACCCGGCAAGGCCCATGTTCAAACTTGGTCTAGACATCATCTAGATACAACTTCTAACCAAATTTGGTGAAGATCGGATGAAAACTACTTGAATTAGAGAGCGGACACGGACCAACCGACCGACAGACAAGCTCACTCCTATATACCCCCCTAAACTTCTATTAGTGGGGATATAAAAACTGTCTTGCACATTGAAATTCTAGTATTGACATACTGAAGTGCAAACATCATATTGCTGATTTAAATTTTATGTTAATGGTGTGGCGTTTTTTTCCTTCCACATTCTTTTGTTTATTTCAGAAAAGTTTGAGAAAATTGACCTCCTAACTAGAACATACCAATAACAAGGTGTGTGCAGGTGATGTCAAACTGCTGTGAGTCTATTACTCCACCTCCTAACTAGAACATACCAATAACAAGGTGTGAGCAGGCAATATCAAACTGCTGGGAGTCTATCACTGGACCTCCAAACTAGAACATACCAATAACAAGGTGTGTGCAGGCGATATCAAACTGCTGTGAGTCTATCACTTTACCTCCTAACTAGAACATACCAATAACAAGGTGTGTGCAGGCGATGTCAAACTGCTGTGAGTCTATCACTCAACCTCCTAACTAGAACATACCAATAACAAGGTGTGTGCAGGTGATGTCAAACTGCTGTGAGTCTATCACTCAACCTTCTAACTAGAACATACAAATAACAAGGTGTGTGCAGACGATGTCAAACTGCTGAGAGTCTATCACTTGACCTCCTAACTAGAACATACCAATAACAAGGTGTGTGCAGGCGATGTCAAACTGCTGTGAGTCTATCACTCAACCTCCTAACTAGAACATACCAATAACAAGGTGTGTGCAGGCGATATCAAACTGCTGTGAGTCTATCACTTTACCTCCTAACTAGAACATACCAATAACAAGGTGTGAACGGGCGATGTCAAACTGCTGTGAGACTATCCCTCGACCTCCTAACTAGAACATACCAATAACAAGGTGTGAGCAGGCGATGTCAAACTGCTGTGAGTCTATCACTTGACCTCCTAACTAGAACATACCAATAACAAGGTGTGAACGGGCGATGTCAAACTGCTGTGAGACTATCCCTCGACCTCCTAACTAGAACATACCAATAACAAGGTGTGTGCAGGCGATGTCAAACTGCTGAGAGTCTATCACTTGACCTCCTAACTAGAACATACCAATAACAAGGTGTGTGCAGGCGATGTCAAACTGCTGTGAGATTATCACTCAACCTCCTAACTAGAACATACCAATAACAAGGTGTGTGCAGGCGATATCAAACTGCTGTGAGTCTATCACTTGACCTCCTAACTAGAACATACCAATAACAAGGTGTGAACGGGCGATGTCAAACTGCTGTAAGTCTATCCCTCGACCTCCTAACTAGAACATACCAATAACAGGGTGTGTGCAGGCGATGTCAAACTGCTGTGAGTCTATCACTTGACCTCCTAACTAGAACAAACCAATAACAAGGCGTGTGCAGGCAATGTCAAACTGTTGTGAGTCTATCACTTAACCTTCTAACTAGAACATACCAATAACAAGGTGTGTGCAGGCGATGTCAAACTGGTGTGAGTCTATCACTTGACCTTCTAATTAGAACATACCAATAACAAGGTGTGTGCAGGCGATGTCAAACTGGTGTGAGTCTATCACTTGACCTCCTAACTAGAACATACCAATAACAAGGTGTGTGCAGGCGATGTCAAACTGCTGTGAGTCTATCACTTGACCTCCTTACTAGAACATACCAATAACAAGGTGTGAACGGGCGATGTCAAACTGCTGTGAGTCTATAACTCAACCTCCTAACTAGAACATACCAATAACAAGGTGTGTGCAGGCGATATCAAACTGCTGTGAGTCTATCACTTTACCTCCTAACTAGAACATACCAATAACAAGGTGTGTGCAGGCGATGTCAAACTGCTGTGAGTCTATCACTCAACCTCCTAACTAGAACATACCAATAACAAGGTGTGTGCAGGTGATGTCAAACTGCTGTGAGTCTATCACTCAACCTTCTAACTAGAACATACAAATAACAAGGTGTGTGCAGACGATGTCAAACTGCTGAGAGTCTATCACTTGCCCTCCTAACTAGAACATACCAATAACAAGGTGTGTGCAGGCGATGTCAAACTGCTGTGAGTCTATCACTCAACCTCCTAACTAGAACATACCAATAACAAGGTGTGTGCAGGCGATATCAAACTGCTGTGAGTCTATCACTTGACCTCCTAACTAGAACATACCAATAACAAGGTGTGAACGGGCGATGTCAAACTGCTGTGAGACTATCCCTCGACCTCCTAACTAGAACATACCAATAACAAGGTGTGTGCAGGCGATGTCAAACTGCTGTGAGTCTATCACTTGACCTCCTAACTAGAACATACCAATAACAAGGTGTGAACGGGCGATGTCAAACTGCTGTGAGACTATCCCTCGACCTCCTAACTAGAACATACCAATAACAAGGTGTGTGCAGGCGATGTCAAACTGCTGAGAGTCTATCACTTGACCTCCTAACTAGAACATACCAATAACAAGGTGTGTGCAGGCGATGTCAAACTGCTGTGAGATTATCACTCAACCTCCTAACTAGAACATACCAATAACAAGGTGTGTGCAGGCGATATCAAACTGCTGTGAGTCTATCACTTGACCTCTTTACTAGAACATACCAATAACAAGGTGTGAACGGGCGATGTCAAACTGCTGTAAGTCTATCCCTCGACCTCCTAACTAGAACATACCAATAACAAGGTGTGTGCAGGCGATGTCAAACTGCTGTGAGTCTATCACTTGACCTCCTAACTAGAACAAACCAATAACAAGGCGTGTGCAGGCAATGTCAAACTGTTGTGAGTCTATCACTTAACCTTCTAACTAGAACATACCAATAACAAGGTGTGTGCAGGCGATGTCAAACTGGTGTGAGTCTATCACTTGACCTTCTAATTAGAACATACCAATAACAAGGTGTGTGCAGGCGATGTCAAACTGGTGTGAGTCTATCACTCAACCTTCTAACTAGAACATACCAATAACAAGATGTGTGCAGGCGATGTCAAACTGCTGTGAGTCAATCACTTTACCTCCTAACTAGAACATACCAATAACAAGGTGTGTGCAGGCGATGTCAAACTGCTGTGAGTCTATAACTCAACCTCCTAACTAGAACATACCAATAACAAGGTGTGTGCAAGCGATGTCAAACTGCTGTGCGTCTATCACTTGACCTCCTAACTAGAACATACCAATAACAAGGTGTGTGCAGGCGATGTCAAACTGCTGGGCGTCTATCACTCGACCTCCAAGCTGCTCTACAAGGGCACCGTATGTATCTCTCTCCTGAAAAAGAACAACAGAAAGTCATTTGAGCCTTGCTCTTGGAATACAGGGCTTAATGCTAGTGCGTAAAGTGTAGTCCCAGATCAAAGACAACACTTTTCCACTTTGATGGTGTTTCTCCTTTAAAGGATATGTCTTCTTCACGAAAATCCAATTAAGATGGAATGTTTTGTCCGTCATAAGCCTTAGCTGACTGCACAGGCTGATTAAGCTCAGCACTTTCTGCTTTCATGGTGTCTTTTGGTTAAAGGAAGTGTCTATATTAATTAAATTCAAAATCCAATCAAGATGGAAATGCCCTGATTAGCCTTAGCTGACTGCACAGGCTAATAAAAGGCGACACTTTACACACAAGCATTAAGCCCTGTTTCCCCCAGTCAGGCTCATTTGTTTAGCTTGCAAACAACCCTCATGGCTTACAGACTTATCTAATCTACACATATCATACGACTTCTTGTATGGTCTAAACTAGAGCTTTGTCACAGACGTGACGTATAACCCCACGTGCCGCATTGACACAGACTATTTTGCATGCTGTCTTAACAAAACAAGAGAATCTAATTTATGGTGATTTTTTTAAGAATTATTATGCCATTATCATTTATGGCCATTTTTGACCTTTGAACTCAAAGTGTGACCTTGACCTTGGAGATATCGACATAATTCTTTTGTGTGACACACCGTCAAATGATGGTGAACAAATGATTTTAAAATGTCACAAAAAAGATATAGCCCGGACAAGGTCATTTATGGCTATTTTTTACCTTTCAACTCAGGACACACCGTCCAATGATGATGAACAAATGAGCCAAATTATTTGAAAATCTCAAAATGAACGACATAGTTATGACCCTGACAAGCTCATTTAAGGCAATTTTTGACCTTTGAACTCAAAGTGTGACCTTGACCTTGGAGATGTCGACGTAATTCTTTTGCGCAACATACTGTGATGGTGAACAAATGTGCCAAATGATTTTAAAATCTCACAATAAATGACATAGTTATGGCCCTGACAAGCTCATGTTTTGCCTTTTTTTACCTTTGAACTCAAAGTGTGACCTTGACATTCATTGGAGATATTGACATAATTCTTTCGCGCGACACACCGTCCAATAATGGTGAACAAAAGTGCCAAATGATTTTAAAATCTCACAATAAATGACAAAGTTATGGACCAGACAAGCTCATTTAAGGCCATTTTTGACCTTTGAAGTCAAAGTGTGACCTTGACCTTTGAGATATTGACGTAATTCTATCGCGCAACACACTGTCCAATAATGGTGAACAAATGTGCAAAATGATTTTTTAATCTCACAATGAACAACATAGTTATTGCCCGGACAACAGACAGACCGACAAAGTGACTCCTATATAGCCCCCATTACCAATGGTAATGGGGGTATAATGAAGTCAAAATCAAAACAGCCAGTCAAATGCTGTAACATAAACAGCCAAGTTTGCAGTCAATGTTGCTGACATCAAGTCTAATGATGTAACATAAACAGCAAAGATGGCTATCAATGTTGCTGCTAGCAAGTCAAGTGCTGTAACATAAACAGCAAAGATGGCTGTCCATTTTGATGCTAGAAAGTCAAATGCTGTAACATAAACAACCAATATGGCAGTTAATTTTGCTGACAGCAAGTCTAATTCTGTAACATAAACCGCAAAGATTGCAGTCAATTTAGCTGCTAGCAAGTCAAGTGCTGTAATATAAACAGCAAAGATGGCAGTCAATTTGATGCTAGAAATTCAAATGCTGTAACATAAACAGCCAAAATGGCAGTTTATTTTGCTGACAGCAAGTCAAATGCTGTTACATAAACAGCCAAAATGGCAGTTTATTTTGCTGACAGCAAGTCAAATGCTGTAACATAAACAACCAATATGGCAGTTAATTTTGCTTACAGCATGTCAAATGCTGTAACATAAACCGCCAAGCTGGCAGATAATTTTGCTGCTATCAAGTCTAATACTGTAACATTAACTGCCAAGATGGCAGCCACTATTACCGTAGGTTTCCACGTATAGCGCGCAGTGTTTTACCTCCAAAATTCAAATTAAAAAGCTGGTGCGCGCTATACATTGATACAACACTATCCTGGCTGCTAAATTGGTAAAAAATATGTTGTATACCGGTAATCGTAAATAATCAAAATGGCCACCATGTTTTTTTTCCAGAAAACTACCACCCTGTAATCGTACAGACTGAGGGGCCATTGTCGAAACAAAAAGTCGCTACTGGTAGATATGAATGCGGTAGAAGAAGTTTTGGTCAAAAATAAATTTGTTTGAATAAATTTGCGGACATTTCTTTGTTTGTGTTTTTACACTTCTTTATTGATGAATTCCGATGGGGATTGTTGTCAACATTCCGGATAGCAGGCAAGGGTAGGTACAAACGAGGTCTTTTTTGCGGGTAACGGTAGGTGTGAAAGGGGGTCATTTTGCACTTCGTAATTGGCAGATGTTATTGAGTTATATGTGCCACGACTTGTTAAGAGGCTTATTGACATTTGAGAAACTAATTGACACTTGAGATCGTGAAGATATGCATGAGAACTTGAAGATATGCAATTGCATTTTGGGTTTATATATATTGAACGTTGAACAGTGGTGTACCTCAACAAGTGTATCCCTGTCTCCCATGCCACATTCAAATTAACCGGTAATGCCCATGCTTTCCCCGAGGAAAAATCACACGATGAACACTAATTCTTATTTTCTCATGTTTTCATGAAATGCACGTGGACTGTTAATCTTTTGCTAGAAAATTACAAAATTGTAAAAAAAGTATAGTGCTATGCAACCCATGCTCGTAATCATAATGACGCTTCCTATTTTGAATGCTTAATTAAGCTTTCCGATGCCCCGGATTATTGGATTGTGCAATAGAAAAATGGCGGCCATTTTCGGTCCGATTTGGTGGTTTTATTGTCTTTTAAATATTTTTTCTCCATTTTTGCATTAAAAAAACAGCCTGCGCCCTATACACGGGAGCGCGCTATACGTGGAAACCTACGGTACTGTATGTCCACTTTAGTGCAGCAATTTATTTCCTCTATATTAAGTATCAGAAAACAGCACTTTCCAAATGGGGAAAAACACTGAAAGTCCTAATTGCAGTCCCAAAACAAGAGCTGTGTTTGTGAAACACAATGCCCAATACTGTGCGTTGAAGCCGCACGGCAGCTATTTTAGAAACAAGGTTATATTCTGAATGTAAAGGTCACAATGACCTTGAACTTTGATCTAGTGACCTCAAACTATGTTTGATTGAAGATCTCAATGAGATGCATGCACATGTGAACTTTAAAGAACATAGACCAAAAAGTTTTCATTTTATGAGCAAGGTTAAAGTTTTGGGACAGACACACACATACAATGACAGACAGACAGACAGGCCAAAAACAATATACCCCATGATCAATCGATCTGGGGGCTTAAAAATCCAACAAAGGTTTAATTTATATTTAATTTTCTTTGATATATATAATGCAACATTTAGTTCATTTCCCTGTGCATCTCTATGGCTTAAACCTAAGTAAATATAATATTGACAGCTTGAAAACACTTTATTATCAATTGTGATAATTCATGGCGTGAAATTAACCAATTTCAGGTTTTTGCCCGTAATTTTCCCCAATTGGGCTGGAACCCATACTTTTCACAATTAGGCATAAATAATCGCTGTTATGCTATCAATGCTCATGGCTACCTTTATCGCAGATATTAGGCATGTCCATCTGAGAGATGTACAAAAACGAAGAAGATGCAATCAAAGTAGTGTTATATAATATAACCCAAAATGACTTCGTATCACAATCACGTTTTTTGTAAGCATTTCAATCTTCCATAATATTATGAGAATGGCCATATTACAATAAGCATAAACGCTAATATGAATATGCATATAATTTAATAAGTGGTGTTTATCGGTTAGAAGTTTTTGGGCAAATGCCTATGTGAAGATGCAATAAAAAGAGGATATTTGATGGAGTCAGTGGAATATCAATTTTAATTCCCAAGTGACCATAGATAATTTATTTCTATGATCACCAATAAATTACAATCAATATTCCAAGGAATCCCACAAATTTTATTGTTATTTTATGCTTTTTTTTACCGTGAATCATTTCGTAAAAAAATTGATGTCATTTCACAGTAAAACAGTGAAAAAAATCGATAATTTTCACTGTTTGAAACAGTGAATTATCAGTTTTAATTTACTTATATTTCTCTATAAACCAGCCGAAAGCATAAAATAAAGTGCAGTCATTCCCACAGAAGTAATCAATGTTTGGAAATTCCTTCCAACTTACAGCAGCCTCAATCCCCGACATGATAAATACAGGTGGTGGCCTCTTGAAGGTTACTTCTTCCTCATCATCATCGTTGTCATCATCAAGTACAATAGGCTTTGGTGGGGTCACTTTTGGGGCTTTACCCACCGGAAACGCTAATGTAGAAAAAACAAGAATATCAGTGAAACTGATGGATGCTTCCTGATGATGCGCTTTGTCAATCTACGTGTTAGTAACCACCTAAAAAATCAATTATTAGCCTCAGTGACCTTGACCTCAAACCTCATCAAAAGGTAGAGGTCCATGCAAGGTGTCTACATGCCAAATATGTAAGAGATCGGTAAAATATTGAAGGCACTATGAGAAACTGTAACAAAATTGTTACGAAAAAATATATTATTAGCCTTGGTGACCTTGAGCTTGACCCCAGTGGCCTCAAACCTCATCAAAAGGTAGAGGTCCATGAAAGGTACCTACATGCCAAATATAAAAGAGATCGGAAAAATATTGAAGGTGCTATGAGAAACTGTAACAGAATTGTTACAGAAAAATCTATTATAAGCCTTAATGACCTTGACCCCAGTGACCTCAAACCTCATCAAAAAGTAGAGGTCCAAGCAACGTACCTACATGCCAAATATGTAAGAGATCGAACAAATATTGAATGAGCTATAAGAAACTGTAACAAAAGTGTGATGGAAGGAAGAAAGTAAGTACGGAACTTCAAACTGGCAACTATATATGGATAAGGATAAGAAAGAAAACTAGTATATATATAAGCTAGGCAACAGGATTAACCCTTTACCATAAAAGTACACACTTAAGATGTATTTGTATTCCCTTAGAAAATCAAAGTAAATTTACATATTTTCTTACTAAATTAAAGTTTTAAAGGCTGCATTTCCAACTCTAAGATACCGATGAGCAGCAAACAGAATAAAACCTGAACAGACTGCGAGTTATACGTAGGCTGTTCTGGTTTTATGCTGGTTGCATACACCCATTTTAACTATGCTTCTTAGAGGGAAAGGGTAAAGTAGATGCATTCTGAAATCCTGGGAAAACTACTCACTAAATGTGCAGACTGAGAGTCAGTTAATTAATAAAGTGACTGCAGACTGGGAGTCAGTTAATTGATAAAGTGACTGCAGACTGGGAGTCAGTTAATTGATAAAGTGACTGCAGACTGGGAGTCAGTTAATTGATAAAGTGACTGCAGACTGGGAGTCAGTTAATTGATAAAGTGACTGCAGACTGGGAGTCAGTTAATTGATAAAGAGACTGCAGACTGGGAGTCAGTTTATTGATAAAGAGACTGCAGACTGGGAGTCAGTTAATTGATAAAGAGACTGCAGACTGGGAGTCAGTTTATTGATAAAGTGACTGCAGACTGGGAGTCAGTTTATTGATAAAGTGACTGCAGACTGGGAGTCAGTTAATTGATAAAGAGACTCACTCTGGGAAAACCGGGGTTACTGCGCAGTCCACACATGCTTATCAGGCACAAAACACTTAGACCTGATTTCAGTTTATAAGACACTTCATACTAACAAAATATTCCATGAAAACGCAAAGTTTCGTTCCTGATTAACCTGTGCAGACAGCACGGACTAATCTGGAATGCTACCTTACTCACATGCATGATATTATATTTTCAGATATCGGATATTTTCAAAAAGGTCTGCTCATACATTGCTAAAAAGACAATTTACCAAACATTTATCACCGAATGCTGAAAACAAGAGCTGACGTGTTTGTGAAACACAATGCCCCTTACTGTGCCGCTTTGAAGCCATATAATTGACCTTTGACCTTGAAAGATGACTTTGACGTTGACCTTTCACCATTCAAAATGTGCAGCTCCATGTGATACACATGCATGCCAAATATCAAGTGCTATCTTCAATATTGCAAAAGTTATGACCAAGGTGAAAGTTTTGGGGCAGACACACACATACAATGAAAGACAGACACATAAAATGACAGACAGACACATACAATGACAGACAGACAGGCAAAAAACAATATAACTCCGATCAAAATAATGTTGTACATAAAGTTCCTTTACTAGAGCTTGTCATAATATTTACAAATAATCAACAACGCTGCATGTTTTAATACCTAGCAAAGTTGTAAAAAGAAACATACATGCAAACATTTCAAGTGTCCACTATAACCTTGACATTGAAGCGAGCGAATCGGTTGTAATAGGCAATACATAATGTTAGTATGATAATAAATTGCTTTAATTTATTTGGAAATGCCATCATTTACGTCAGACCGACTAACGAATATGTAACGGAGAGAAAACGGACAAAATATGCAGATTTTGGTTATCCGGTGATAAAATTTACCTGGTCTGCCGCTCAAGACGCTCGAAATCAGTGTGTGAAGCGTTGGAAACACACAATGACCGCACAAGAACCGATGGTGTAATGGAAAAACACGTACATTTAACGGATATGTACTGGATAATTATCGGTCAGCTTATGGATATTACCGTGCGAGTAACGGACTTCTACCGGATAAAACGGCAGTGTAGCGCATTAGTACCGGACAAAACTTTCTTCCAACGTAAGAGAAATGGAAAAGTACCGAACACCAACGTACAAAAAACTGTCATTTTATGTCATGCTTTATTTATAATATTTTTAAGTATCATAATTGTTTTTTCCTTTTTTTAAATGCATATGCTTGTTTGTTTCTTTATCATGAATGTTTATGAACACTTACGCAAAAAATAAAATAAATAAATCTTGGCCGGTCGAACACTTTTATATTTTCTTTCTGATGAAAGAGTAGGGTACACCCTCAGTATCATGTGGCAAAGCATCAGGTTCTGGCAGGTCAAGGTCTCCGTTCTCAGCTGCTGCCTTCAGGTCTGACTCGTTCCACAACTGTGCATCAGATGCAGCACCACGGCCTCCAATAGCAGCCCAGACGAACTTGTAGTCAGAAGCCACCAGAGCTAGCAGGACAACGGAGAAGTACTTCTTGTAGTTATAATACGTAGACCCGGATCTTGGTGGACATTTGCAGGCAATATGTTTGCCATCAATAGCACCAAGCGTATGGGGGAAATTCCGGCTGTCCCTGAATCCGTCAGCTATTCGCGTCCAATCGGCAGCTGTTGTTGGCAACGGCATCACCTCGTAAGCATACTCATCTACGACTGCTCTACACACCTGACGTGTATACGATAACAGTATGAAAGGCTAGCGTGGATTATAGGTGTATGACACAGTAGATAATCCATGACCTTTAGCGAGTGGATGATTAGGTAAAAATATACTACTTGATAAACGGTGCATATAACTGTGTGCATTTCAAAATATGCGCACAAGACAGTACTAATGGTGTTATACAATTTAGGAGTAGAATGCGCACTAATCTATTTGCCTTTTATCCTATACCAATAACTAAACACAATGCAATTAATATAAAATGATGATAGAAGTAGACATTAAAGTATATAAATATATTAAAATGACTAACAGAAGCCTTTTAAAATTAATTTTAGCACTATAGTAAATTAAGCGGTACTTACTTCTGGCACAAGAAGAGAAATAGTGTTGTGGGGTACCCTCCAGTCAAAACGCATATCACGGTACTTTGAACCAGACACAAGATGCCGCAGCGAAATTGTTAGCTTCATCCCTGGTTAAATTGGAAGTCTGTAGTTGTTGCGCTGTTTGGTTATCCTTAGGCCCACTCGTGCGAGAATCTCATCGAACATCTCGGGTGGCATTTACATGAAGTTGATGAATGCACGTTGGTCCTCTCGTCGTACCGTAGTTTGACCATAAGTTGGTCATACAGACCGAACTGACGCCTCCGCTCGGAACCCAGCCAAGACCTGATCCACCATCTGCGCTGCCTCCGTCTCATTGCTCTCTTTTGAGCAAGACGATGCATGGCCAGATTAGCATTCAAAAGGCCAATCTGGGCCTGTAGGAGGGCGGCTTGACACTCTGATTGAATGTGAGCACGAAATTCCATTGCACATGTCCTTCTCACAAGGCGTACCAAAATGAAATGATACTTCAACCCACAGGTTAATTACGGTTAAATGTAAGTCAACAGTTTTGTTCCGCCACACTTCTCGCAATTTTGTATACGTTAGCTGTCCGTTATTACCTGTTGAACATGCGTTAGGACCAGGACAACCAGACATTAACGGACATAAACCAGATACATACAGGAGGTGTAACGCACGAGTTCCGAACAAACCCTAAACTAACGTATGAAGACCGCACATCAAACGGAGATCTCTGTCCGTTTTATCCGGTGGAAAATTTTGAACATGCTCAAAACTTCCCAACGGATGGAACGGATGTCACCGGACATTGCCGAACAAAGAGCGGATTCGCCGGACATGAAACGGACATTAAACGGATAAGAACAGACACGAACGGTTAAAATGATTTTATGCCCGTTTCTTGTCCGTTACCACGGTGTGACCGGGCCTTAACAAACACACAAACAAACACGCATGGGTTACACTATATGCACTTGAGCAATTTTAATGACATAACAAGGGGACTAGGCATAAAAAGGGGACTAACTTTAGGTAATTTTTAATATAGGATTATAATTTTGCATATGCCCTACTTCATATCAAAAGTAACAAAGCCTGCAATTTTAATGCTGCATGTTGACAAGTTTTTGTCATCAGACAGATGGACATCCATCATTATCCTGTTTACCCTTCTAAACTATCCATGATTATCCTGTTTGCCCTTCTAAACTATCAATGGTTATTCCGTTTACAAAAGTCTAAACTGTCCATGATTATCCTGTTTACCCTTCTAACTATCAATGGTTATCCCGTTTACAAAAGTCTAAACAATCCATGATTATCCTGTTTACCCTTCTAAACTATCAATGGTTATCCCATTAAGCCTTCTAAACTATCAATGGTTATCCCATTTACCCTTCTAAACTATCCATGTTTATACCGTTTACCCTTCTAAACTATCCATGATTATCCTGTTTACCCTTCTCAAACATCCATTATTATCATGTTTACCCTTCTAAACAATCCGTCATTATATTGTTTACCCTTCTAAACTATCCATGGTTATCCCATTTACCCTTATAATCCATGATTATCCTGTTTAGCATTCTTAACTATCCATGATTATCATGTTTACCCTTCTAAAATATCCATTATTATCCTGTTTACCCTTCTAAACTATCCATCATTATACCGCTTACCCTTCTAAACTATCTATTGTTATCCCATTTACCCTTATAAACTATCCATGATTATCCTGTTTACCCTTTTAAACTATCCATGTTTATCCTGTTTTACCCTTCTAAGCTATCCATGGTTATCCCGTTTACAAAAGCCTTAACTATCCATTATTATCTGTTTTAAATCTATCGATTGTTATCTGTTTATCCTTCTAAACTATCCCTGGTTATCCATTTACCTTTCTAAACTTTCCCTGGTTATCCTGTTTACCCTTTTCTACTTTATTGTGGGAGGTATCATTCTACATGCCTACCAATTGAGGGCGGATCCGGTGTTGGTGTTTTCCCTGTTGTGGATTTGGGCTGCTTAGGAGTTTGGGCTTCTTCGGCCTGAAAATGACAGCATTAAATGGGATTGAATACATTTATCAAGGATTTACAGTGTTTTCTCTCTCTTCATTTTGGGAATGGGGCCTGGGAGCTTGGGATTGATGAAATTGGGTAGTTCTGACTACAATTGGGACCTTGGTATTGTGTTGTTTTTTTTGCTAACAGATACTGAACAAGAGCAGGTGCCACGCTCGGCTACAGGTGCAGTTTTGAATATATAAAAGCTTGTCAGATGTTGTTTGTTTTTTTAGGTCACAGTAACCTAGACCTTTGACCTAGTGACCCAAAAATGGGTGTGGCATGTAGAACTCATCAAGGTGCATCTACATATTAAGTTTAACAGTTTTAGGCGGAAGCAATTTGATTTTAGAGCCAATGTTCAAAACCTTAACAAAATGTTTAGGTTTAGCACAACGCGGACGTCACGACGAGCTGGCTATGACAATACCTCGGATTTTCTCCGAAAAACGCCGAGCTAAAAATTGAGAATATTACAGTGTTTTTAATAATATGTTAACTTAGGTTAAACTGAAAAAGAATAGGTGAACATAGTAAAAATTGCATTTTGTTTTTTAAATATATTTTTCTTTTTGCAACCTTCTTTTGGGAATTTTAGGGAGGTATTTGGGAAGAATATATACTTTTAGCGATTGGGAATGGGATCAAATTTCAACCCAAATATGATAAAAAACAACACTGTCTTAAAAAATAGACTTTTTCTCATTTATCTAGTTAATAAATGAGTATTTATAACAGATGAACAGATTAATTTCCAGACCTTTCCCTACGAATCAACACCACAACTAACCTGCACATGTGCCTCGAACACAGGCAGTTTGGGTTCCTCATCATCGTCGTCTGTTTCCGAGAACTGCGCTGCCTGTTCGTGGAAATCATCTGGAACATCCTGTGTTGGGCTGTTTGCGCGGGCCAGTTGGTGGGCTAGCTTCTCTTGCTCCGACCTGAAAACCATGTGTAGTGGAATGATAAAAAATTAAATGCTCTCGTGTCCGTTTCCTGGGCCTAAATCCAGGGCCTACAACACTCCCACAGTGAAGATTGAACCTGTGACCTCCCGGTCACTAGGTGGACAAGATATCCATTCCACCACGGCCACCTCTCGAGCGTGATAATTTGAGCCTTGTTCTGGGAAAACTGGGCTTAATGCATGTGCTCACTTCATAATACTGAAAGAAGAGCCCTGCCACAAACTAAACCAAAAACAAGATGTGTTTGTGAAACACTATGTCCCCGTATATGACATTTGACCTTGGAGGATGACCTTGACCTTGACCCTTCACCACTCAAAATGTGCATATCCATGAGATACACATGCATGTAAAATATAAAATTGCTAGCTTCAATATTGCAGAAATGACATTACATGAGCAATTTTGACCCATATATTTGACCTTGAAGGATGACCTTGACCTTTCACCACTCAAAATGTGCAGCTCCATGAGATACACATGCATGCCAAATATCAAATTGCTATCTTCAATATTGCAAAAGTACTCATCAAATGAGCGATTTTGGCCATATATAGCAAAAGTGTACATTAAATTAGCGATTTTGACCCATATATTTGACCTTTGACCTTGAAGGATGACCTTGACCTTTCACCACTCAAAATGTGCAGCTCCATGAGTATGCCAAATATCAAGTTGCTATCTTGAATATTGAAATTATGCAAAAGTGTACGTTAAATGAGCGATTTTGACCCATATATTTGACCTTTCACCTTGATGGATGACCTTGACCTTTCACCACTCAAAATGTGCAGCTCCATGAAGCTCCATGGATACATATGCATGCCAAATATTAAGTTGCTATCTTCAATATTGCAAAAGTTATTGCAAATGTTAAAGTTGGCGCAAACTAACAGACCAACCAACCAACAGACCAACAGACAGGGCAAAAACAATATGTCCCCCACTACTATAGTGGGGTACATAACTAGTATAATTGCCGCAAAATTAAACAAGACTATTGTCAAGCAATATAAGTCCCCTACCTTCTCCACCATTGTCAGAATTATTTATTTTTTTGTTGCCATAGCAACCAGAATTTTCGACGTAGGAACAAAATGAAATGACGTGCATAGTGTCCATCTATCCATGTTCCAAGTTTCATGAAAAAATTTAAGAACTTTTAAAGTTATTGCACGATCCAAAAAACCACCATTTTCAGCAGTATTTCTAGTCTATTTGTTGTCATAGAAACCAGAATTTTAAACGTAGGAACAAAATGAAATAACGTGCATAATGTCCATATTGCCATCTATCCATGTTCCAAGTTTCATGAAAAATATTAAGAACTTTTAAAGTTATCGCAGGATCCAGAAAACCGCCATTCCCAGCAGTATTTCTAGTCTATTTGTTGCCATAGCAACCAGAATTTTTGATGTAGGAACGAACTGAAATGCCGTACATAATGTCCATATTGCCATCTATCCATTTTCCAAGTTTCATGAAAAAATATTAAGAACTTTTAAAGTTATCGCAGGATCCAGAAAACCACCATTTTCAGCAGTATTTCTAGTCTTTTTGTTGCCATAGCAACCAGAATTTTTGACATTTGAAGAAAATGAAATGACGTGCATAATGTCCATATTTTCATCTATCCATGTTTCAAGTTTCCAAATAAAATATTCAGAACTTTCAGAGTTATCGCAGGATCCAGAAAAGTGTGACAGACTGATGGACAGACAGACACCCAGAGCGCAAACCATAAGTCCCCTCCGGTGCAACTGGTAGAGGACTAACAAAAAATAATAAAAGCTTGCCACAAATTTAACAAAAAAATAATAACCATGCCACAAATTTAACCCTTTACCCCTTACACACGTATTTTGATGCATTTGTAGTCCCTAAGAAATTTAAATTGAATTTTCGACTTTTTTTTTACTAGATTAAAGTTTTAAAGGCCTCATTTTTAAGCCCTAGATACTGATGAACAGCAAACAGCATAACACCTGAACAGACTGTGAGTTACTTGCTGGCTTTATGCTGTTTGCACATGGCCATTTTCACTTTGCTTCTGAGTAGGGTTAAAGTAAGAATTAAGTGGTTCAAAAAAAGTAAGATTTTATGCTACTCTGATCCCCATGGCCAAGTTCACGGAAAAATTACTCAGGATTGTGCAAGAGACGTTTGCACTTCATGGTGATGCCCCATTTTAAGTTTCAGTCTCACTGCTTGAGAATCGTGAAAGTAGTTCACTACCAAGACCAAAAAACAACCTTTTCTTCTCTAGAAATAGACACACTTGGCAGTGTCGCTATAAGTCCAAGGCATTCGATGAAATCAAAATAAAATATTTTGTGGGCTGGCTAGCACAGACGGCCGGGATTCTCTGGATTGGGAAAGTTCACCTAGTTTCAACAAATTTTTTGAAAATTGTTGATGTAGATTTGTTTCTCTCAAATACTTTGAAATTGAGAATAAACTTGTCTTAAATACTATCTTCTAAGGTTCAATGTATAGAGATGAATATTGAGATGAGCTAATTATTGCAATTATTTGAACAAAAATGTGTTGTTCTTTTTGTAATACCTTCAAATAATTTTTTTACAGATTTGGAAATAATGTGAACCTTTTGAGATTGTGAATGGGGTCGATTTCAGTCCCAAATTTAGAAAATTCAAAAACACTGCACAGTGACAAACAAAATAAAATAATACGCGACACATATTATTAATTGTAATAATGAGTTTTGATAACGGAAGTAAAAGTTGAAAATTAAGTGCCCACAAAATTGGCTTTAAAGAAAACAAACTCTGCCAAATGCAATTAATTAACAAGGGCTGTTTGTAAAACATGCATGCCCCCCATATGGGCTGTCAGTTGTAGTGGCAGCCATTGTGTGAATACGTTTGTTGTCACTGTGACCTTGACCTTTGACCTAATGTAAGTTATCATCCGGAAACCATTGTACTATTTCGAGTCACTGTGACCTTGACCTTTGACCTAGTGACCTGAAAATCAATAGGGGTCATCTGCCAGTCATGATCAAGGGGGGGGGTGAGAGGGGGATAAAATGTGGGGTGTGGTAATTTATTAGATGTTAAAAAAAAATAATTGGGGGGGGGTAGGGGGGTAGGGGGAGTGAGAGGGGGGGGTAAAATGTGGTGTGTGGTAATTTATTAGATGTTCAAAAAAAAATTTGGGGTGGGTGGATGTGGGGGGGTGAGAGGGGGCTATAATGTGGGGTGTGGTTATTTATAATTTGTTTAAAAAAAATAAAATTGGGGGGGGGATGGGTGGGTGGGGAGGTGAGAGGGGGTTGTAATGTGGGGTGTGGTAATTTATAAGATGTTTAAAAAAAAATTGGGGAGGTGGGGGTGAGAGGGGGTATAATGTGGGGTTGTGGTTATTCTTAGATGTTTATTTTTTTTATTTTTTTGAGGGTGGGGTGGGGGTTGGGGGGTGGGGGGATGGGGGGTGGGGGGTGGTAGGGGGTGAGTGAGAGGGGGGTTATAATGTGAGGGGGGTAATTATTAGATGTTTAAAAAAATGGGGCGGGGTGGGGTGGGGGGGTAGGGGGGTGGGGGGGGTAGGGGGGATGGGGGGTGAGAGGGGTATATAATGTGGGGTGTGGTAATTTATAAGATGTTTAAAAAATTGGGGGGTGGGGGGGGGGGGGGGGTGGGGGGGGGTAGGGGTGAGTGAGAGGGGGGTGATTGGGGGGTGTGGTAATTTATAAAATGTTTAAAAATTTATTTATTATTTTTTTGGAGGGGTGGGGGTGGAGGGGTCGGTGGTGGGGGGTGAGAGGGGGGTATAATGTGGGGTGTGGTAATTATAAGATGTTAAAAAAAATGGGGGGGTGGTGGGGGGGGGGGGGGGTAATGTGGGGGTGGGGTGGGGTAATTTATTAGATGTTAAACAAAAAAATTGGGGGTGGGGGTACGGGGGGGGGGGGGGTAGGGGGGAGAGAGGGGGGTATAATGTGGGGTGTGGTAATTATTTGATGTTTAAAAAAAATGGGGGGTGGGGGGGTGGGGGGGGGAGAGGGGGGGTATAATGTTGGGTGGGGTTATTTACTAGACGTTTAAAAAAAAATTGGGGGGGTGGGGGTGTGGGGGGGTAGGGGGGAAGGGGGGATAGGGGGGGTGAGAGGGGGGGGTTAATGTGGGGTGTGGTTATTTATTTGATGTTTAAAAAAAAATGGGGGGGTGATATCCTCTCTTCATTTAACATGAAATTTTAACTTATTGCATTTGTTTCCCCTGTATATAAGAAAGATAAAATAAAGTATTACCTCCCCTGTCCTGCTTATATTTATATTATTCAACAAAATTAAACATTAACACAATATTTAATATACAAAATATACAAAAAAAATCATATTCTGATAATATTTTTACTGATCCACTTTATTTTACTCAAAGGATGATGTTTCATTGGACTGATAACTTTAGATTTAGAATTACAGACCAGTTGCTTCAGTTATATTGTTCAGAGTTCGCCCTGTTGGCCGTGTATGCATTCTTGAGTTATCATCCAAAAACCATTTTACTATTTCGGGTCACCGTGACCTTGACCTTTGACCTAGTGACCTCAAAATCAATAGGGGTCATCTGCGAGTCATGATCAATATACCTATGAAGTTTCATGATGCTAGGCCCAAGCGTTCTTGAGTTATCAACTGACAACCACCTGGCTGACGGACCGACCGACAGACTGACAGAGCGACATACTGACGGACCGACATGAGCAAAGCAATATACCCCCTCTTCTTCAAAGGGGGCATAATAAATAAGTTCAAAATAAATTAGCATTGCCCTGGGAAAACAGGCTTAAATGCATGTATCTAAAGTGTCAAACCAGATTAGCATGTGCAATCCACGTCCAGGCTAATCAGGGACGACACTTTCTGCCTAAAATGGATTTATGTTTAGATGACACTTCCTTTAAATGAAAACTTCCATATAAATGGAAAGTGTCGTCCATGATTAGCCTGCATGCACTGCACAGGCTAATATGAGATGATACTTTACTCACGTGCATTAAGACCCATTTTCCCAGAGCGTGGCTCATATATACCATTGTTACCTTCTAATGGGGTCGTCCCATACAACGTGTACAGACTCATATATACCATTGTTACCTTCTAATGGGGTTGTCCCATACAACGTGTGTACAGACTCATATATACCATTGTTACCTTCATATGGGGTCGTCCCAAACAAAGTGTACAGACTCATATACCATTGTTACCTTCTAATGAGGTCGTCCCATACAACGTGTACAGACTCATATATACAATTGTTACCTTCTAATGGGGTCGTCCCATACAACGTGTACAGACTCATATATACCATTGTTACCTTCTAATGGGGTCGTCCCATACGTGTACAGACTCATATAAACCATTGTTACCTTCTAATGGGATCGTCCCATACAACGTGTACATACTCATATATACCATTGTTACCTTCTAATGGGGTCGTCCCATACAACGTGTACAGACTCATATATACCATTGTTACCTTCTAATGGGGTTGTCCCATACAACGTGTACAGACTCATATATACCATTGTTACCTTCTAATGTGGTCGTCCCATACAACGTGTACAGACTCATATATACCATTGTTACCTTCTGATGGGGTCGTCCCATACAACGTGTACAGACTCATATATACCATTGTTACCTTCTAATGGGGTCGTCCCATACGTGTACAGACTCATATAAACCATTGTTACCTTCTAATGGGGTCGTCCCATACAACATGTACATACTCATATATACCATTGTTACCTTCTAATGGGGTCGTCCCATACAACGTGTACAGACTGGGACGGCTGATTCTCTGCAGAGTTCCTCTCAACTACAGCTACCCTCTCTGTAACATGAACAAAACATGTGCGACAACAGCACGCAATACATGATTTATACTATATAGATTTGATTTTTAGTAAATTACCCAAATAGCTATACCAATCTGGATGAAAAAAGGACTTTTATTCAAATTTTGTTTTAAGATGTTTCATTTGCTTCTGCTTATAAGTGTCTTATCAATATTTTTACTGATGATCATGTAACTTAATTTGCAAAAGAGTGTTGTTTTTTCACCGTTTTGGGAATGGGGCCGGGGCCCTTTGGATTGATAAAATTTGAGGTGATTTGACTAAATAATTGGGAAATTTGTGTTTTTGTTTTTGCTAAAAAATGCTTCAAAATTGAGAATACAAGTGTTTTCAGAATTATATTAACTAAGGTTGAACTTATATGGATGGGAGTTGAACAAAATATTGAGATCCAAAAAATTAAATTTTATTGGAAACCTTCCATACCAAATTGGGAATTTTTAACTCCCATTTGGGAAAAAAATATACTTTTTTCCATTGGGAAAGGGGCCGATTTCCAGACCCAATTTTGAATGAAAAAAAAAAAAAACACTGCAAAATGAATAAGTCAATGGTTCATTCATAGAAATAATTTTAATGCATTTTTTTGTCACAAAATCATTCCATTTTAATATATTAAAATTATCTACAATGTTTGCCAACTTACCGTAATTACTCAATAATTTCGGACACTCAAGTTTTCGGACACCCCTTTTTTTAGCAAAAATAATTATTTTTCGTGACTCTTAATTTTCGGACACACGAGTTTTCGTCCATAATTAATGTCTCTAAGTTTTCAGAGTGTACATTTTACAGCGCTATTTTACCAAATTTCGGTCCTGTGTTCGATATCTAATGACACTTCAACATGGGGTTTTACAACCAGATTAACATCATAAAACATGGCAGGTGCATGCCTAAGGTCAACGGACCATTACATTTGCGTTATTGGGTAAATAAACAATGGATTCGCCCGATAGCTGAAGCGTTATGACCAGGGGATAGCGGCAACTAAAAGTTCAATTATCTACCGCAATGGTACTACCCCTTCTCAGTAAAATAACTGTGACAAATAACAAACGCTTCAACGTGTGATACACCCTATTGCAAGTTTTACGAACAATGGAAGGTTTTAGACAACAACTATCCGAAATGAACAAACAAAGAATTCATTGCTTTTCTTGTTGCGTTAATTACAGGTTCATACTAGCGAGTATCGGTACATCACATGCTCATCTTTGAACTTGTTGGTCAAAGTACAACCTTTTAGTAACTTTCTGTCAAATTAATTAAGCATTTAAAATTATTTAAAATGCAGTGCAAACATATATAACTGTAATTTATACTATACGGAATGGTATTTTACAAGCATGTGCTATAACCGGTAGTGGTTGATACAATTGACGCTATTTTCAGACACTTAAATTTTCGACTCTAAGTTTTCGGACACCTGTATTTTGTGAATATTTTTAGTATCTAAGTTTTTGGACACGAATTAAAATAATTATTTTTAGTGTCCAAAAACAAAGAGTAATTACGGCAAAAAAAACCTAGAGCTTTGTCACAGACTTGACAAAATACCCCCACATGGCACATTGACACATAATATTTTGCATGTCGTCTTCACAAAAAACAGCGAACACAATACTCAATTTTATTTTTAAAACGCACTAAGTGACTCCTAGACCTAGTTTTTGACCCAGAAAGGCCCATGTTTTAACTTGGCCTTAAGATCATCTCCATAAAACTTCTGACCAAGTTTGGTGAAGATCGGATGTAAACTACTTGAATTAGAGAGCGGACACTATGCTGAATTTTAAATGAGGAGCTGCGCCATGAGCGCATGATACGCCCGTCGTTCGCCAATGAAGTAGTAAGGTAATAAATAACCCTTTGAATCATTTTTTTACTTCAGTTTATTTGTATTTGAATACATGGTTTATTTTATAAGTACATGAGCATGGAGCGCCGTCTCCTTGACATTCATACCATATCTTTTTTTGAGTATATGTATGCATTTCTTTAGAGGATATGGAGTTGAAGTAAACCTGTTATAGATATTTTGACCAATAATAAAAGAGAAATGTAGATGGGTAAGTGGTAGTGTACAATCGGAATAAAAAAAGCTCACCTTGTTCAATTTTTCAGGGATACTAAAAAAAAAAAAAAAAAAATCCATCGAAGGATATTTGAGCTACAGTAGGACATTCAATGAAATCACGAAATTTTGACGAACAAAGTCCCATAACTCTGGAACGACAATTCAGAATTCCGTCAAAAACGAAAGGGGATCAGGGTTTATCAATATTAAGATTGTGGTAAAATTTGAAGAAAATCTGTCAAAGGATATTTGACGTAGCGTACGACATGAACAGACGGACGAACGGACGGCTACGGTAGGACATTCAATGAAATCACGAAATTTTGACGAACAAAGTCCCATAACTCTGGAACGACAATTCGGAATTCCGTCAAAAACGAAAGGGGATCAGGGTTTATCAATATTAAGATTGTGTTGAAATTTGAAAAAAATCCATCGAAGGATATTTGAGCTACAGTAGGACATTCAATGAAATCACGAAATTTTGACGAACAAAGTCCCATAACTCTGGAACGACAATTCAGAATTCCGTCAAAAACGAAAGGGGATCAGGGTTTATCAATATTAAGATTGTGGTAAAATTTGAAGAAAATCTGTCAAAGGATATTTGACGTAGCGTACGACATTAACAGACGGACGGACGGACAGACGGACGGACGGACAGACGGACGGACGGACAGACGCGGGGTATACCATAATACGTCCCGTCATAGACGGGCGTATAAAAACGCACTTAGTGACCCCGTGACCTAGTTT
Organism: Dreissena polymorpha; assembly: GCF_020536995.1. Taxonomy (NCBI): domain Eukaryota; kingdom Metazoa; phylum Mollusca; class Bivalvia; order Myida; family Dreissenidae; genus Dreissena; species Dreissena polymorpha. The sequence continues at coordinate 51,363,749 of NC_068369.1, forward strand.
TTGACCCGGCAAGGCCCATGTTCAAACATGGCCTAAACATCATGTAGATACAACTTCTGACCAAGTTTGGTGAAGATCGGATGAAAACTACTTGAATTAGAGAGCGGACACTTAATACGGACCGACAGACAGACCGACTGACAAGTTCACTCCTATATACCCCCCTAAACTTCCTTTGTGGGGGTATAATAATTCTTCATAGCTATGATTTTAACATCCTACCAGTAATTAAAACATAACAATCACACAATAAAATCACAAATCACACATGGGGTTTCTTTCTATATTGAATAAAATAGCATCATTATCCATATGAGTCATTAACACTTTCCCGCTAAGAAGCAAAGTGAAAATGGCTATATGCCACCTGCATAACATCAGAACAGCCTTAGAGTAATTCACAGTCTGTTCTGGTATTATGCTGTTTGCTGCTCATCAGTATCTGAGGTTTTGGAAATGAAATACTTTAATCTAGTATGAAAGGTCTAAAATTTAAGTTAATTTTCTAAGGTACTACAAATGCGTTGAAACTCGCATCTGAGTGGTAAAGGGTCAAGTAATTAAAATCCATCACCTACCCTCTGTCCGACGTGATTTCGCTCCGCTACTGGCTGATGAATCCTCGGGGGTACCTACTTGGCCACTGCCTGAATGGAAGAGTTTCCGCGATTCACAAACCAATAGTTACATATTATTTTTTTTAATGTTTTAAAAGAATTATTGATTAAATGGTAGATTTTATTCAAATTGCAAACTTTGTTATCAGAGCATATTAGACTACAAATAACAAGACTATTGCCAAGCAATATATGTCCCCTACCGGCTCCACCATTGTCAGATTTATTTTTATTTTTTTTATTTGTTGCCATAGCAACCAGAATTTTTGACGTAGGAAGAAAATGAACTGACATGTCCATATTGCCATCTATTCATGTTTCAAGAAAACATATGAAGAACTTTTAAAGTTATCCCAGGATCCAGAAAAGTGTGCAGGATCCACCATTTTCTGCAGTATTTCTAGTCTATTTGTTGCCATAGCAACCAGAATTCTTGACGTAGGAACCAAATGAAATGACATGCATAATCTCCATATTGCCATCTGTCCATGTTTCAAGTTTCATGAAAAAATAGGAAGAAGTTATCGCAGGATCCAGAAAAGTGTGATAGACTGACGGACCGACGGACACACAGAGCGAAAACCATAAGTCCCCTCCGGTGAAACCGGTAGGGGACAATAATCACATTAAATCTGTTAATTATTGAACAGAAAACTGTTTTTATATTGTTGTATAATGTAAATTACCATTTACATGCAATAGAACTAAAAGTAAGATTTTTTTTTAAGAATTAACACACAGGTAAGCATTTGTGATAGAGACAGTAATTAGAGTTTTGAATTCCCGTCTGCCATGACCATTTTTATTCAACTTTTTCATCACATTTCTAGACATTAGGCAATCCACAAAATTTGTTGTAGAATAACCCATGGCTTACTGACTTCTTTGACATAGACACCTAACCATGTTGTATTGGATTAGGAACGCTTAAGAGTAATTTATTCCTGAAGCATATGATTGAAGTATTGCTGAATAAACCTTGTATTTTTGTGTACTTACAATTCAGTCTCTTACTGCCCCTTCTCCTGCGTTTACCCCTGAAACAGTTTGACAAAACATTAATTACTTTGTAGTTATGCCCCCATATTGATAAATATTAAGCTTCTGACCCTGAATGAACACAAATTGCAGCAGTTTAATCTGATCTTTTTGGGGAGTGGGGCCTGGGTCCTTTATGATTGGGAAATTTCACAAAAAACAGGAAATATGTGTTGTTGTTTACTTGCTTACAGATTCTTAACAAGAGCACCGCATAACGGGTGCCACGCTCGGCTGCGGGTGCAGTTTTGAATAAATGAAAGCTTGTCTGTTTGTTTGTTTCTGTTTAGTTTTTTTAAGAGGTCAAAGTGACCTTGACCTTTGACCTAGTGACCCAAAAATGGGTGTGGCATGTTTAACTCATCAAGGTGCAGCTACTTATGAAGTTTGATAGTTGTAGGTTGAAGCGCTTTGATTTTAGAGCCAATGTTCAAAATCTTAACAAAATGTTAAGGTTTTGCGGACAACACTGACACGCTGGCTATGACAATACCTTGGGTTTTCTCTGAAAACAGCCGAGCTAAAAATTGAGATTACACATTTTTTCAATATTGTATTTACTAAGGTTCAAGTCATACAACTGAATAGGGAGATGAAGTCAAAGTTGTATGATTAATACTTATTAAATTCTTTCCTCAATTAAAAAACAAAATTTGAATATAGTTTGACTGGAGATTTTCTCAATTAAGAATGACATAATAACTTAAGAAACCATACAATTATTTGGGCCGTGCTCTGTGAAAAGGGGGTTTAATGCATGTGCGTAGTGTCGTTCCAGATTAGCCTGTGCCGTCACTTTCAACTTTTATGATATTTTTCATTTACAGAGAGTCTCTTCTTAGCAAAAATCAAGTTTAGGTGGAAAGTGTTGTCCCTGATTAGCCTGTGCCAACTGCACTTTACGCACATGCATTAAACCCCCTTTTCACAGAGCGTGGCTCATTTATTATTTTCATTCCCATTTTTCATATTTGAAAACAATTAATTATAATTTTGAAATTTAAAGTACTGTTTTTTTCCTATAATCCCCAAAAAGGGTTAAAATAAAACCCGATAATTTTAATTGATGAACAAAGTTACTATATCCAGTTATATTTTATAAAAGTTCAGAAAGTGTGAGCCTTGTTTGGTAAAACAAAATCCTTGTTTTTCTTAAGGTTTATAATAATAATAAATGTAAAAGATATGACTGAAACATGTTGATTATTTAAGAAGTTAAAATAAACAAAAGTTACGTGATTGAATGGTATATGTACTGTATACTTTATTAAATCCAGCCATGTGTTCATAATATGACATCCATAGTAACTGAGTTCGCAAGATTCAGCGCCATAACATCCTCCAACTGCTCGCTCAGATCTTACGTATAGGTCGCCATGATGTTGTGGATATGGTGTCTGACTAGTGACTGAAAGGTCATGGGTTTGATCCAAACTGTGGGAGCGTTATTTAGATCTTACACACTTAGTACTAGTTCCACTCAGGAAACACAGTCAAGAGCATTTCAATGAGCATAAGGCTTTTGATGCAACCCAGAATTGAAATAGATAGGTCTATACTAAGATCTTATGTGTTCTGAGCCATCACATCCTCCAACTGCTATTGAGTTTGGAAATAAATAGGTTTATACTTAGATCTTACGTGTTCTGAGCCATCCCATCCTCCAACCGCTATTGAGCTTGGAAATACATGTAGATAGGTCTATACTAAGATCTTACGTGTTCTGAGCCATCACATCTTCCAACCACTATTGAGTTTGGAAATAGATAGGTTTATACTAAGATCTTACGTGTTCTGAGCCATCACATCCTCCAACCGCTATTGAGCTTGGAAATACATGTAGATAGGTTTATACTAAGATCTTATGTGTTCTGAGCCATCACATCTTCCAACTGCTTTTGAGCTTGGAAATACATGTAGATAGGTTTATACTAAGATCTTACGTGTTCTGAGCCATCACATCTTCCAACTGCTTTTGAGCTTGGAAATACATGTAGATAGGTTTATACTAAGATCTTACGTGTTCTGAGCCATCACATCTTCCAACTGCTTTTGAGCTTGGAAATACATGTAGATAGGTTTATACTAAGATCTTACGTGTTCTGAGCCATCACATCTTCCAACTGCTTTTGAGCTTGGAAATACATGTAGATAGGTTTATACTAAGATCTTACGTGTTCTGCGCCATCACATCCTCCAACTGCTTTTGAGCTTGGAAATACATGTAGATAGGTTTATACTAAGATCTTACGTGTTCTGAGCCATCACATCTTCCAACTGCTTTTGAGCTTGGAAATACATGTAGATAGGTTTATACTAAGATCTTACGTGTTCTGAGCCATCACATCCTCCAACTGCTTTTGAGCTTGGAAACAAATAGGTTTATACTAAGATCTTACGTGTTCTGAGCCATCACATCCTCCAACCGCTATTGAGCTTGGAAATACATGTAGATAGGTTTATACTAAGATCTTACGTGTTCTGAGCCATCACATCTTCCAACTGCTTTTGAGCTTGGAAATAGATAGGTTTATACTAAGATCTTACGTGTTCTGAGCCATCACATCCTCCAACTGCTTTTGAGCTTGGAAATAGATAGGTTTATACTAAGATCTTACGTGTTCTGCGCCATCACATCCTCCAACCGCTATTGAGCTTGGAAATACATGTAGATAGGTTTATACTAAGATCTTATGTGTTCTGAGCCATCACATCTTCCAACTGCTTTTGAGCTTGGAAATACATGTAGATAGGTTTATACTAAGATCTTACGTGTTCTGCGCCATCACATCCTCCAATCGCTATTGAGCTTGGAAATAGATAGGTTTATACTAAGATCTTACGTGTTCTGCGCCATCACATCCTCCAACTGCTTTTGAGCTTGGAAATAGATAGGTTTATACTAAGATCTTACGTGTTCTGAGCCATCACATCTTCCAACTGCTTGCTGAGCACTTCTCTCATCTCCAGAGACCCCACCGTCTCTTGAGGCTGAAACCAACAAAACTTGTCTTTATAGGAAAAATACTCTTGTTTTCTCTTTTCACACATATTACATGAGCTGTGCTCTATGAAAAAGGGGTTTAATGCATGTGCGTAAAATGTTGTCCCAGATTAGCCTGTGCAGTCCGCTTGTTTCAAGAAAGTCTCTTCAGAGCAAAAATCAAGTTTAGGCGGAAAGTGTCGTCCCTGATTAGCCTGTACGGACTGAACAGGCTAATCTGGGATGACACTTTATAATGCACATGAATTAAACCCCTTTTTCACTGAGCACAGCTCATATATTGATAACAAATCTTAATCTGCTACTTTCTCTTGTTCATTTAGTTAATAATGACACAATAACCATGGGATAAAGACAAGGTCAGTAGGTCAACTCAGATTCATTATTTATGCTCAACACTAACAGACTTTGCAAAACCTGAAAAGGACCTGTCAGATTATGTTGCAATCGTGTCAGACATTTGGTTAATCTGTCAGACATGCAAGCACGTTACATATTAACTGATTAAACTTCTTGTCAGGCACTGTGTCTGAAAGTGCCAGAATGTGTGCCAGTGTGTAATTGGGGGTTAGATTTGTCTGACTGACAGGTTGTTTGGAGTCTGCACTAGGACCTGAAAGACTCACCAAGGCTTGCGTTTCGAGTCTTCTAAAGCTCACCAGAGATACTTAAGCTGAGCTCTAGAAAAATGGGACTTAATACATAGAGGATATTTGTTGGTTTCGGTGGATTATCGATTTTAATTCATGAGTGATCATAGAAAATAATATTATTTTTTTACGTGTGGCGCAGCAACAAGTGAAAATATATATTTTATATGATCACAAGTGAATTAGAATTGATATTCCACCGAATCCAACAAATTTTATTTTTATTTTAAGCTTTTTTCACAGTTTATATACATTGTTAAAGAGTTTAACTAAAGAATTTCGCTAGGATAATGACGTCATTTCGTAAAAAAATGACGTCATTTCACAGTAAACAGTGAAAATTATCGAAAATTTTCACTGATAATTTTCACTGATTGAAACAGTGAAATTATCAGTTTTAATTCACTGATATTTCTCTATAAATCAAAGGAAAGTATAAAATAAATGTGCTAATTGTAATCAAGGGCGACACTTTACGTCTAGATTGGATTTTGGTTTAGAAAAGACTTCCTTTGACCATAATTTTTCATAAAGCTCTGTGTCTGAAAAAGCGTTAATGTTTGCCAGGCATTGTATTTTTTTGTCAGATTTTTCTGAAAGGTTAATAAGGACTATAAATACCTGTAGCACTCATTAAGGTTTCCGCATTAGGTTCTCTAAATGTTGCTTATTATACTTATAATACCTGGGCTCTTACCACTGACCCTTTCAGTTAAAGACTAGAGCTTAAGCCACCTGACCAGCCATACTGATAACGATTTAAATGTATTTTATACTTTGTATACGCAATCCAGGTAGTGTCACAAAATATGACGACAACAACATAACTCTTAAAGCTTTTATAATGCATTAAAATTTTCAGGTTTACATTCACCTAAAGATGCATATAATGGATATTTAAGAGCATGGTAAATGTTCAGTATTACTGTTTCCTTGCAAATATCGTTACTACAACCAAATTGAGCAAATGTGAAACAATTTTGCAAATGTACTAAAACGTGAAAAGGTCCCTTTAATAAACAATTAACCTAGTATTCTCAATGTATATAAGTGATAACAGGTCGTTGTTTTTTTTCCATTTTTCCATTTTTTACTTTAAAATGATTTATTTATTTAAAGCTTTGTTTATTTATAAAAAAAAATAACAGCACATCTCTCACAAAATACCTGCTGCTTATCTTCTTCTGAGGGGCTCTTATCCAGACTGCCAGTCAATTTGCAGACCAGATTCGCAACTGGAGATTTGCCTCCCTTTCTTGCCGGTGTACCGGACCCAGAGTTGCCTCCCTCAGAATTTCTATCGACAGATGGGGAAGTTTTTTCAGCTTCATTTTTTGCGGTAACAGCCGATTTGGGAGGCTCTGTGACACTTTTGATGTTCCGTCGTACACGTGGAGTGCGCATGGGTGTTCCTCTGGTGGTAACCACCGCCTGAAAATAATTCATTATTAAGACTTGCTTTGGGAAAACGGGTCTTAATGCATGTGTGTAAAGTGTCGCTCCAGTTCAGCCTGTGCAGTCTGTGCAAATTATTCTAAAGAAGAAAGCATATACATAAAGTGGGCAGAGCGATCATTGTCCAGGCAAGATGTCAATTACTTAATTTAATAAGCCTGTGTTCCTGTTCAAAAATGCCATGTATACTGCACGGTTATGCTTCATGCAATGTGAAATTTTGTAATCGATTTCAGACGTATTCAAGCATTGATTCTTATACCTTAAGATATCAGCACAAACTGCAAGTGAAATTGTCCTTTAAACACTAAAGATTTTTGCAAATGTATTACAATAACTTGAGATATTTGCAAAAATAAAATTCTTAATGGTGTGTTTACATTCTGTCCAGCCTGTGTGTAAACCCATGAAATCCCAATTGATTCTGCATCCTGAAGCAGGTAAGAGCAAATACATGCCAAATCATTCACTTTATCAATTATGTTAAAAACTGCGTATGCAGCAGTTGAAAGTAGCAAGTTGACATCCAAAAACATGACGGAAAGTCCGTGACTGAAAAAATCTGTTAAAAGTGGAAAAAAGTCATATCCCTGGTAAGACATTGTTGACGTTCACGGGACAGAAAAAAATAATTAAAATGTGCATATTGCCTAAGGGTGCTATGATTGAGTTAACGATTTCTAGATTGAAGATGTCAGTTAGCATCAGTTTTGTTTTGTTTTGTTTTTAAGTTTATATTATTGACAGTTTCAAGATGCATGTTGACATCAGTTCCTTAAACTTTATCAAGACAGTTAACAGCTTTATTAAATAAATACAAGCATGCAGCTTCAACAGAAGTAAAGCAGCAACGATTTTTAGGTATAAATTGTTATAACTTATATACTCACCAGGGACAGGTTTAGATTAAAGGTGTGAGGAAACATCACTAACAAGGAAAAGGTTTGGATTAAAGGTGTTGGGAAACATCACTCACCAGGGAAAGGTTGGGATTAAAGGTGTGAGGAAACAGCGATTCATCCACTCTCGCATTCTGTTCTTTACACTGAAAAACAAAACACACATGAGTTACTTGACAACTCTTATTTCGTAAACAAATGCATTTAGTATGGTTACTTTAATCAACAAAATTTTGATTACTTATATTCCCCTAACCAACCAATGCTAAAGAACTCAGACTACGGATGTTTCCGATAAAAACGGCTAAGGTCTGTAAACTTTCACTGTCCACACACATCCATTTTCACCAAAAGGATGGCTAGTTTATGGCTAGAAAATAATTATATTTCATTATAATGTTATATTCAAGGAAAGTTAAAAAGAATCAGTTGATATTTTCTGACTGGTACCAAATGGTAGGACATAAGAAACAAACTATGTACTAGTGAATACGTATCAACTAATATCATTTCACTTTGCTCAAATATGGCATATTACAAATAAAACAGAGTGATGTGTAACCAATCAGTCAAGCGCACAATGGAAAGTAACACAATATAAAACACGGCTTTTTGTTGGTCGATATGATCACATGACGTGAACTAGTTTTCAGCCTTTACGACAAAGTTAGAGTACATCGATTGTGGGGAACCATGCAACCTTTGCCCTTTTCTTGACATTTAGAACATCTAAAGAGCAAGTTATTTTTCGAAAGGCTGATTAGTTCCTATAAATATTTTGCTGATCTTCAAATAGGTTGACCCAAACACTTCATTCTATCTGATATGGAAAATATCACCACCATTACCCAAATTGCCAACCAGGCATGAAAGGAAAACGTCAGGATTAAGTTTAGCATCTCACAGGCTGAATATAGAGAGAAAGAAGGGCATACCTACACTCTCAATTAGATTATTGAACATTTTGCACTAGTAATTAAGGATTTGTGATCCAACCCTTACCATGTACAACCAATGGGGACTGACAATTTTCAAGCCCTGTGCCTTTGCTTGTTTGAAATCTTTAGTCGTATCGTTCTGCCGACCCTGTAAAAAATATATATACGTATGCAGAAAATGTCCAAAAATATGTTTTGGTAATATAAACAAAAGGGCAATGATGGTAATAAAGTGCTCACCAGAGCTCAAGAATACCATATCCAAAAATGGCATTGACATTGTCAAGATACAAATTCTGACCATGTTTTATCATGATTAATTGTAATGTGGCTTCTACACATGTGTTTTTGAAGTAAGATTAAACCTGGTGACCAAGTTTTTGGATGCTTATGACCCAGATGCAAATTAAACCTAGATATTGTCAAGACAACCAGTCACAGAACTAGTGACGTACTTGTTGGACATACAAGACCAAGATTTGACTTCTCCTAGATAACCAATCATGATCAAGATTGAGTCATAAACGTGGCTTCTTGAAAGGGAACAAGGTTTTTCAAAGATTTGACCTGGTTTTTAAATATACATTATCCAGATCGCAACCCCTGTCTTAATATTGTCAAGATAAACATTCTAGGTAAATTTCATCAAGATTGAATCATTATGTGGCTTCTAACATGGTAAAATGTTTTGTGTAAGACTAGACCTGAATACCAAGTTTTTGGACACAAGTCACCTGGATTAAAACATGGCCATAATATTATGAATTAAAACATTTTTATTAAGTTTCATCAAGATTGGGTCATAAATCTGGCCTCTATATGGTAAACATTTTTTTCAAGATTTAACCTACTGACCTAGTTTTTAGAAATGACACAGATTCCGAATTGGCGTAAATATTGTCAAGAAAAACATGGAATTGTACCATTTAACAAATAGTATTTTGACCTCCGATTGTAAGGTCAATTGCAAGGACACCATGACAATCATTAAAGCACATAATTACTTGAACATACCTCATATGAAGAGAACACCGTACCTCATCACAGAGTACACAGGGTACACCAAAAACACCCCATCCAGTTAAAGACTTCACCAAAAACACCCTCCTCCTTGAAGGGTTCACCAAATCCCTTCATGTTTAAATCAGCATTGAGAACAATTTCAAGAATAATGTTAGCACCGATTGCTTGTCTAACACTATCGAAAGCACCCCTATACCTGAAAGATGAAATGGGTGCACGTATTGTCGATGGTCCAACGATACTCCCCTCCCAGACACGTGACAATCTCATTAAACTCTGCCTGGTCCTTGGCCAGTCGTCTAGCAACAGTGATCACCACGCCTTGCAGCGCAGTTGGGACATCCTGAAAGAAACAAGAGACGTGTTTGTCAGAAACACAATGCCCCCTATTGGGCCGCTTTGAAATAATTAATTTTTTTATTTTTTTTACATTTGACCTTAAAGGATGACCTTGACCTTGAACTTCCACCACTCAAAATGTGCAGCTTCATGAGAACGCCGCTTTGAATTTTTTTTAATATTTTGTTTGGACCTTTGACCTTGAAGGATAACCTTGACCTTCCACCACTCAAAATGTGCAGCTTCATGAGATACACATGCATGCCAAATATCAAGTTTCTATCTTCAATAATGCAAAAGTTATGGCCAACTTTAAAGTTTTTTTTTCCAGACAGACGGACAGACTGACATACACACATACTGACTGACGGACAGGTCAACTGCTATATAAAGTATTCCCAGAACAAGGCTTACATGTAACAGTATAAACAAGAGCACCGCCTTGCGGGTGCAGACCGCTCATCTATTTTCTTTTTAAAGGTGAAGGGACTCTCATTTTCAATCACAAAGGAGGGAGGGGTGGAGTGAAGAGGGGTGTATTGTGTGGAGTTGTGGACATTTATTACATTATCTTCCCAAAAAGCGAAAAAAAAATCGGGGGGGGGGGGGAGTGGGGGGGATGGGGGGGGGATTTTTTGGGTGCGATGGTTGGATAGTATTTCAAACATAACCGTTTTTAAAAAAAAATGGGGGGAGGGTGGGGTATAGTGTGAGGGTGTGGTGGTAATTTGTGAGATGATCTTCAAAAAAAAAAAAAAAAAAATAAAATAAAATAAAAAAAAAAAATATTTGGGGGTGGGGGTGGGGTGGGGGTGGGGTGGGTATAGTGTGAGGGTGTGGTGGTCATTTGTGAGATGATCTTAAAAAAAAAAGAAAAAAAAAATGGGGGGGGGAGGGGGGAGGGCACGGGGGATGGTTTGGATGGAGTCTATTGTGGTATGTCAGGTAAGAGTAGTTTTATCAAAGTATCAATCAAATCTAATCATAAATAAAGAAGTTATGGCAATTTTAGCAAAATTTAATAATTTGACCTTGAGAGTCAAGGTCATTCAAAGGTCAAGGTAAAATTCAACTTGCCAGGTACAGTAACCTCATGATAGCATGAAAGTATTTGAAGTTTGAAAGCAATAGCCTTGATACTTAAGAAGTAAAGTGGATCGAAACACAAAATTTAACCATATATTCAAAGTTACTAAGCAGTCTTCGAAATAAGCACACGCCCGATCGCCCGTGGCGAGTAAAATTACTGCCGGGCACGTACAAAAATTCATGTATGTGGCCCGCCGAGCATGTAAATTATTGAAGCCAATTGACATTTTATAAAAAAAATCGTAAGCGGTTCTTGATATTTGCAGATCTATTTTTCAATTTTGCGAACAAACACCTTGCCGTAAGTTGTAAAACAATGAAATTCCAATGGTTGAACAACACGCACCTGCTTGTCATTGTTATTGTTTTTGACCGATGCAGTTCGGTCACATTCGGTTCTTATCGACGGTTTCTCTAGACATTAATCGAGAAGATGCTTTTTGAATCGATCATTTCAATCAAGTAATACGCTTCCGTTTTTATCAATGTAAACAAATGTCATTGTCGACATAGAGGCAGTATCTTAGGTATGTTGATGGGGCTAAGCCCGATAAAGCAATTCCAAAATAGAAAATTGACAATGATTTAGAGAAAAAGGAAGCCAAGAAATGGTACGAGGACAACAGAGAACGCTCTTTTCAAGAGCACTGGTGTAACGATCGACCGTCTTAATTCTTGTGATTGATTAGATGTAATTGTATTCACTACTAGTGAAACAAATGTTCTGCTTTACTATGTGTAGCATGTAAGTGTTAAAATGTTGTGATTTGTTTTAATTTGGGTTAAAAAAGTTTGGGCATGTAAAAAATATGTTGGGCATGTAAAAATTCTTAAGTAACTGGCCCGACTGGCATGTAACTTTTCAAAGCTAATTTCGAAGACTGCTAAGTCAAAAAAGGGCCATAATTCCGTAACAATGACAACCAGAGTTATGCAACTTGTCCTTTTACTGTACCCTTATGATAGTTTGTGAGTGTTCCAAGTATGAAAGCAATATCTTTGATACTTTAGGGGTAAAGTGGACCAAAACACAAATCTTAACCAAATTTTCAATTTTCTAAGTATAAAGGGCTCATAATTCCGTCCAAATGCCAGTCAGAGTTACATAACTTTGCCTGCACAGTCCCCTTATGATAGTTAATAAGTGTTGCAAGTATGAAAGCAATAGCTTTGATACTGTGGGAATAAAGTGGACCTAAACACAACACTCAACCAAATTTTCAATTTTCTAAGTATAAAAAGGGCACATAATTCTGTCAAAATGCCAGTCAGAGTTACATTACTTTTCCTGCACAGTCCCCTTATGATAGTTAGTAAGTGTTGCAAGTATGAAAGCAATAGCTTTGATACTTAAGGAATAAAATGGACCTAAACACAAAACTTAACCAAAATTTTCAATTTTCTAAGAGTAAAAAGGGCACATAATACTGTCAAAATGCACGCCAGAGTTATGTAACTTTGCCTGCCCAGTCCCCTCATGATAGTAAGTAAGTGTACCAAGTATGAATGCAATAGCATTGATACTTTCTGAGAAAAGTGGACCTAAACGCAAAACTTAACCAAAATTTTCAATTTTCTAAGTATAAAAAGGGCACATAATTCTGTCAAAATGCACGCCAGAGTTATCTAACTTTGCCTGCCCAGTCCCCTCTTGATAGTTAGTAAGTGTACCAAGTTTGAATGCAATAGCATTGATACTTTCTGAGAAAAGTGGACCTAAATGCAAAACTTAACCGGACGCCGACGCCAACGCCGACGCCGACGTGATGACAATAGCTCATAATTTTTTTTCAAAAAATAGATGAGCTAAAAATGTATTCGTTTTACAACATGTTATTGCAGTGCTTTACTTTGCTAATTGATCACTTAAAATATTTCAAGATGGCAGACATTTGCAGCGTTTCCATTGACTTGTAAGATTTTCGGAAAGTAGTGACGATTTTACGTCAGTCACCGTTCATGTCTGTGCCATCCGCTAACCAATCAGAAATTACAAAAACCCGGGTAAAATTGGTACCGAGATTCAAATAAGCTTAAACAATATTCGTTTTCAAATGATTTGCCCGTACCACCCCCCCTCCCCCCCCCAAAAAAAACAACATTTGAATTACATTGCTCTCATAATTGACCCTGGACAGTTTAAATCTGGATTTCCGGAATGATCCGGTCAATGGACACCCTGTAATTTACACACTTGCAAACAATTTATCAGAAATGTTCAACTTAAGTGAGAAGCAGATGTCCTAATGTTTTTTAACTTTAACCCAAATTGAAAGAAGAAGGCCATTGGCGCTCACCTGCAGGGACCCGAAGCAGCTAAATAATTATGAGAGGGGGGATTTCATAAAAGAACAAGCAAATTCGTTGAATTGATATGCCCGCCAAAATGCTTCTGGACACAAAAAAGTTTTCTGGACGGATGGACAACGCCCTTTGACCTCAATGTGTGACCTTGACATAAGCCCCTAGGATTATGGGTGTTGAATGTGAAGCACCCCCAGATGATTGTGAACAACTATGGCAAGTTTCATGGCTCTGGCGCATGTGTTAATGGAGATAAAGCTCTAAGCTTATATTGAAAAGCATTTTATCAAGATACAAAGGGCCATAACTCTGTTATTATTAGTCGGTTTACAATGCCATTTTGCGTGCATCATCCTCTTATCCATATATATATATATATACTCATACCAAGTTTCAATGAAGTCCGCCAAAGCTTTTCCAAGACATGGCTCCGGACTTACGGAAAGACCGACGGATGGACGGACAGACAACGCCAAAACAATATCCCTCCGCCTATGGTGGGGGATAATAAAAGTACTTTATGAAACATAAATATTTCATTTCTAGGCACATTATAACGGCAAACTTTTAATGATTTAAAATATTGTTGTTCTCCGGTGAGCTAAAAAGAAATGGCCAAAGTGTGAACCTCGTAATCTCCGTCCACTTCGTCGTTTTGTCGCTGGGATGAGGCGACAGCACTCTCACGCTCCTGTCTCCTCTGTTCGATGGTCACCTCCATCTTGGCTCTCATCAGCTCGAACAGCTCACTGTCATTCTAAACGTTTGGAAGAAAGTGACAATTTGATATTAGGTTCATCTTAAACTTAGAGCGAAAAGAGACGGTTTTGGGTTAAGTTTGTTGTTAAATGTCAATCAAGAAAAAAATTACAACAAGGGACAATATTGTCACAAAACCAGGTTTTCATTGTGAAAAAAAAATCTGATAAAGGGAGAAAACTCAAACTGAACTTTTTAAATGAACAAACAAAATTAACCCCCTTTGTAAATTTTTTTTTTTTTAAATCTATTTTTAGTCGTGGCGACCTTGACAATGGAGATATTGACGTGATTCTTTCGTGCGACACACCGTCCCATGATGGTCAACAAATGTGCCAAGTGATTTTAAAATCTCACAATGAATGACATAGTTATGGCCAGGACACGCTCATTTAAGGCCATTTTTGACCTTTGAACTCAAAGTGTGACCTTGACCTTGGAGATATCGACGTAATTATTTCGCGCGACACACCGTCCAATGATGGTGAACAAATGTGCCAAATGATTTAAAAATCTGACAATGTACGACATAGTTATGGCCCGGACAAGCTTGTTCCGCCCGCCAGCCAGCCAGCCCGCCGGCATTCGCCAATCTAATAACCAGTTTTTTCCTTCGGAAAACCTGGTTAAAAATTTACAATTAATTTGTTTCAATGGCCTTAAAAAGAAGATATTAAAACGTTACTTTTCCCAAAATATTTTCCCCTAAGAGTCCACAAAAGAACTCAAAATAAACTTTTATCTAAAAACATTCTCACATCGTTTCTGGTCAATGTTTCACTTTTTCTTTATTTTTGTCACTTCTGTTTTGAAAATGTTTTCTTTTGGATTGTTGAAAAGAAAACAATAGTTTAATACATCAGAATTGATCTTTTCAAACCCTATTCTACAAACAAGAAGGTCAAGATGGCCCAATATTGCTCACCTGATACATTTTTATCAATCTAATGAATCGTTTTCAGGTTGTTTTTTTTCCACTTTTTGGGATGATAGCCCATGGCTTTGGAATTGGGAATTGTATCGGCATTTTCATGAAATCGGGAAAATAAATTCATTAGCCTTTTTTCCACATGAAAAGTCCACTGATTAGGGAAATACTAAATTTGATATAACTCTTTATAATCATTCAAATTAAAAGAACAAAATCATATAATACTTTGTTAGATGTAATTGAATTGAAATTGAGATAAAATACACATTAGACTTCTTTCTAAAAAAAAAAAAAAAAAATTTTTTTTTTTTTTTTTTTTGGAAATTGGGAATGTTTTTCCACATTTTGGGAAAAAAGTATACTTTTTGGGATTGGGAAAATAGCCAAATTTCGACTATAAAATCGGGCCAAAAAAAACCCTGGTTTATTTGTTACTGCCAGTCAAATGCCAAACCAATCCAATCAGTAATCACTAAGATAACGCAATTTCTATAACTTTAAATGTTATACATAGGACACTGATGCTCTCACTAAACGATGCTGGAATCAGGATTAAGTCTTGTGTGATAGATATAATATTCAACCTGAGTGGTGAGCTAACAATAAATAGCTACACTATAGCCAGGATTGTTTTTTGCCCAATTGGAAAAACTATGGGTACCAGCCCATTTGGGAAAATGTGCATTGTGAAGTCTTCACGTGAGGATATTGATGCATTTGATTTTGTTGCTCACAAATACTTAACAAGAGCATCGCAAAACGGGTGCCACGCTCGGCTGCGGGTGCAGTTGTAAACAAGGGCTGTTTGTAAAACATGCATGCCCCCATATGGGCTCTCCGTTGTAGTGACAGCCATTGTGTGAATATGTTTTTTGTCACTGTGACCTTGACCTTTGACCTAGTGACCTGAAAATCAAAAGGGGTCATCTGCCAGTCATGATCAATGTACCTATGAAGTTTCATGATCCTAGCCATAAGCGTTCTTGAGTTATCATCCCGAAACCATTTTACTATTTCGGGTCACCATGACCTTGACCTTTGATCTAGTGACCTCAAAATCAATAGGGGTCATCTGCAAGTCATGATCAATGTACATATGAAGTTTCATGATCGTAGCCATTCGCATTCTTTAGTTATCATCTGGAAACCATTTTACTATTTTAGGTCACCCTGACCTTGACCTTTGATATATTGACCTGAAAATCAATAGGGGTCAACTGTGAGTCATGATCGATCTACCTATCAAGTTTCATGATCCTAGGCATAAGCGTTCTTGAGTTATCATCCGGAAACCATTTTACTATTTCGGGTCACAGTGACCTTGACCTTTGACCTAGTGACCGGAAAATCAATAGGGATCATCTGTCAGCCATTATCAATCTACCTACGAAGTTTCATGATCCTAGGCATAAACGTTCTTGAGTTATCATCTGGAAACCATTTTACTATTTCGGGTCACTGTGACCTTGACCTTTGACCTAGTGACCTGAAAATCAATAGGGGTCATCTGCGAGTCATGATCAATCTACCTATCAAGTTTCATGATCCTAGGCCTAAGCGTTCTTGAGTTATCATCCGGAAACCATTTAACAATTTCGGGTCAGCGTGACCTTGACCTTTGACCT
The DNA here is from genome assembly GCF_020536995.1 of Dreissena polymorpha. Lineage (NCBI taxonomy): Eukaryota > Metazoa > Mollusca > Bivalvia > Myida > Dreissenidae > Dreissena > Dreissena polymorpha. The sequence continues at coordinate 51,380,420 of NC_068369.1, forward strand.
ATAGACCTCAAAATCAATAGGGGTCATCTGCGAGTCATGATCAATGCACCTATGAAGTTTCATGATTTTAGGCCCAAGCGTTCTTGAGTTATCATCCGGAAACCACCTGGTGGACGGACCGACCGACAGACCGACATGTGCCAAGCAATATACCCCCTCTTCTTCGAAGGGGGGCATAATAAATGAAAGCTTTTCAGATTTTTTTATTATTTTTTAGAGGTCAGTGACCTTGACCTTTGACCTTTTGACCTAAAAATGGGTGTGGCATGTAGAACTAATCAAGGTGCAGCTACATACCAAGTTTCAAAGTTGTAGGTGGAAGCACTTTGATTTTAGAGCCAATGTTATGGTTTTAGCATGACGCCTACGGCGAACGGCAGACAGCGAGCTGGCTATGACAATACCTCGGGTTTTCTCCAAAAACAGCCGAGGAAAAAATTAATAACTAAGTGTAATCAAGTTATCAATATTATATCAACTTAGGTTCAAGCCATAGAGCTGTATAGGGAAACTAACTAAATGTTATATTTTATCCCCCCAAAAAAATAAAAAAAATAGTAACATTCAATTGAACATTTTTTGGGCAGAATTTTGGAAATGTGTAGTTTTTCTCTATTGGGAAAGTGCTGTTTTCCAGTACTTTATAAAGAATGAAAAAAATCGCTGACTATAGCGTACCAGACTGGGCTTTCTTTTGGCCCTTGCAGCTCTCACATCCTCTGGGGTTTGCAGTGATGCGAGAAACTCCTGTAACATATGATCAATTTGAAAAAAAACAATTATCTAGCAATTATTTCTATATATTCAAACAATTTGTATACATCATTTGCTATTTAAGTTTGAGCTAATTCTTTTCAAATTTGTCCTGTTTAAAATCAATTTACCAAATTATACTTCCATACTAAGTAAATAATTTATGCGAGGCAAACCTAGCCACCCAAAAACTTTTATAAATAACGCATATTACTTCATACACTGGAAAGCCATAAAGAAATATTACTGTAAAATCATTATAATTCTTGGGATGTGAACTTTTGGTTTCTTTCGAGGGTTGACCAATCCACGAATGTTCTGCCAACCAATGTACATGAATTTACAGTATTTTAACTTCATATTGACCCGCGAGTATGCACACGGACAGTGCATGGTTATTGAAAAAAATGCAAAGCACACAAAAATAAAATCTGCTATATTTCCCGACCTCGAGCTCGAACTTGAAAAATGTATCAAACTTTGGTGTTAAGGAACAAACCTCTATCTCAAACTTGGAAATGTATCAAAATTTGGTGTTAAGGAACAAACCTCAATCTCAAACTTGGAAATGTATCAATCTTTGGTGTTAAGGAACAAACCTCAATCTCAAACTTGGAAATGTATCAAACTTTGGTGTTAAGGAACAAACCTCTATCTCAAACTTGGAAATGTATCAAAATTTGGTGTTTATGAAAATACATCAGTCACAAACTTGGAAATATATCAAACTTTGGTGTTTATGAAAATACATCAGTCACAAACTTTGAAATATATCAAACTTTGGTGTTTATGAAAATACATCAGTCACAAACTTGGAAATATATCAAACTTTGGTGTTTATGAAAATACATCAGTCACAAACTTTGAAATATATCAAACTTTGGTGATTATGAAAATACTTCAGTCTAAAACTTGAGAATGTATCAAACTTTGGTGTTTCTGAAAATATATCAGTCACAAACTTGGGAATGTATCAAACTTTGGTGATTATGAAAATACTTCAGTCTAAAACTTGAGAATGTATCAAACTTTGGTGTTTCTGAAAATACTTCAGTATAAAAGTTGGGGATGTATACAACTTTGGTGTTTATGAAAATACTTCAGTATAAATCTTGGGAAAGTGTCAAACTTTGGTGTTAAGGAACATACTTCTGTCTAAAATGTTGGTGTTTAGGAACATACCATGGTCTCAAATGGAAATGTATACAACTTTGGTGTTTAGGAACATACCTTAGTCTCAAACGTGGGGATGTATCAAACATGGGTGTTAAGGAACATACTTCAGTCTCAAACGTTGGGGTTGAGGAACATACCTTGGTTTAAACAAGAGCACCGCATAACGAGTGCCACGCTCAGCTACAGGTGCAGTTTTGAATAAATGAAAGCTTGTCAGATTATTATTTTTTTTTAGAGGTCCGTGACCTTGACCTTTGACCTAGTGACCCCAAAATGGGTGTGGCGTGTAGAACTCATCAAGGTGCATCTACATATGAAGTTTCAAAGTTGTAGGTGGAAGCTCTTTGATTTTAGAGCCAATGTTTAAGTTTTAGCACGACGCGGACAGCGGACGTCAGACGACACGACAAGCTGGCTATGACAATACCTCGGGTTTTCTCCGAAATAGCCGAGCTAAAAATGGGAATGTATCTAACGTTGGGGTTTAGATACATACCTAAGTCTCACACTTGGGAATGTATCACACGTTGGGGTTAAGAAGAATACCACGGTCTCAAACTTAGGAATTAATCGCACTATGAGAAATATACCTCAAAATTAAACTTCGGAATGTATCAAACGTTGAGGAATGTAACCTGGGTTTTAAACTTGGGAATGTATCACACGTTGAGGAACATACCTTGGTCTTAAACTTTGGAATGTATCACACATCATGGTTAAGGAACATACCACGATCTCAAACTTGGGAATGTATTGAACGCTGGAGGTTTGAAACATACCTCGATCTCAAACTTGGGAATGTATCACACATTGGGGTTGAGGAACATACCTTGGTCTCAAACTAGGGAATGTATCACACATGAGGGTTGAGGAACATACCTTGGTCTCAAACTTGGGAAAGTATCCAATGTTGAGGAACATACCTTGGTCACAAACTTGGAAATGTATCGAATTTCGATTAACATACCTTGGTCTAAAACTTGGGAATGTATCACACATTGGGGTTGAGGAACATACCTTGGTCTCAAACTTGGGAATGTATCGAATGTTGAGGAACATACATTGGTCTCAAACTTGGGAATGTATCTAATGTTGAGGAACATACCTCGATCTCAAACTTGGGAATGTATCAAATGTTAAGGAACATACCTTGGTCTCAAACTTGGGAATGTATCAAATGTTGAGGAACATACCTTGGTCTCCAACTTGGGAATGTATCGAATGTTGAGGAACATACCTTGGTCTCAAACTTGGGAATGTATCAAATGTTGAGGAACATACTTTGGTCTCAAACTTGGGAATGTATCGAATGTTGAGGAACATACCTTAGTCTCAAACTTGGGAATGTATCACACATTGGGGTTGAGGAACATACCTTGGTCTCAAACTTGGGAATGTATCGAATGTTGAGGAACATACATTGGTCTCAAACTTGGGAATGTATCTAATGTTGAGGAACATACCTCGATCTCAAACTTGGGAATGTATCAAATGTTAAGGAACATACCTTGGTCTCAAACTTGGGAATGTATCAAATGTTGAGGAACATACCTTGGTCTCCAACTTGGGAATGTATCGAATGTTGAGGAACATACCTTGGTCTCAAACTTGGGAATGTATCAAATGTTGAGGAACATACTTTGGTCTCAAACTTGGGAATGTATCGAATGTTGAGGAACATACCTTGGTCTCAAACTTGGGAATGTATCAAATCTCGAGGAACATACCTTGGTCTCAAACTTGGGAATGTATCGAATGTTGAGGAACATACCTTGGTCTCAAACTTGGGAATGTATCAAATGTTGAGGAACATACTTTGGTCTCAAACTTGGGAATGTATCGAATGTTGAGGAACATACCTTAGTCTCAAACTTGGGAATGTATCACACATTGGGGTTGAGGAACATACCTTGGTCTCAAACTTGGGAATGTATCGAATGTTGAGGAACATACATTGGTCTCAAACTTGGGAATGTATCTAATGTTGAGGAACATACCTCGATCTCAAACTTGGGAATGTATCAAATGTTAAGGAACATACCTTGGTCTCAAACTTGGGAATGTATCAAATGTTGAGGAACATACCTTGGTCTCCAACTTGGGAATGTATCGAATGTTGAGGAACATACCTTGGTCTCAAACTTGGGAATGTATCAAATGTTGAGGAACATACTTTGGTCTCAAACTTGGGAATGTATCGAATGTTGAGGAACATACCTTGGTCTCAAACTTGGGAATGTATCAAATCTCGAGGAACATACCTTGGTCTCAAACTTGGGAATGTATCGAATGTTGAGGAACATACCTTGGTCTCAAACTTGGGAATGTATCACACATTGTGGTTGTGGTTGAGGAACATACTTTAACTTAGGAATGTATTACACATTGGGGTTGAGGAACATACCTTGGTCTCAAACTAGGGAATGTATCTCACATTGGGGTTGTGGAACATACCTTGGTCTCAAACTTGGGAATGTATCACACATTGGGGTTGAGGAACATACCTTGGTCTCAAACTAGGGAATGTATCACACATTGGGGTTGAGGAACATACCTTGGTCTCAAACTTGGGAATGTATCTCACATTGGGGTTGAGGAACATACCTTGGTCTCAAACTAGGGAATGTATTTCACATTGGGGTTGAGGTTGAGGAACATACTTAAACTTAGGAATGTATCACACATTGGGGTTGAGGAACATACCTCGGTCTCAAACTTGGGAATGTATCGAATGTTGAGGAACATACCTTGGTCTCAAACTTGGGAATGTATCACACATTGGGGTTGTGGTTGAGGAACATACTTAAACTTAGGAATGTATCACACATTGGGGTTGAGGAACATACCTCGGTCTCAAACTTGGGAATGTAACACACATTGGGGTTGAGGAACATACCTTGGTCTCAAACTTGGGAATGTATCTCACATTGGGGTTGAGGAACATACCTTGGTCTCAAACTTGAGAATGTATCACACATTGGGGTTGTGGTTGAGGAACATACTTAAACTTAGGAATGTATTACACATTGGGGTTGAGGAACATACCTCGGTCTCAAACTTGGGAATGTATCTCACATTTGGGTTGAGGAACTTGCTGGGCGTGTCTATGTCCACTTTCTTTCCATCTTGCCTCTTCAGTTCCTAAAATTGCAGAAAAGAACTACTTCTACAGTTGCATTGATTTTTTGTCAGATTGGAAAAAGTACTGGTACCAGGCAAATAAGGCAAAATTGATTGAAAATTTCAGTGCATAGTTTATTTGTTCACGTGCAAACAATGTGCTTTTGAAACAAAAGTACAGTTGATTCCGCTTAATTGAAAAACCTATTTGTCACGTCCGAATATGCAATTATCTGGAGTATTAAATTATACCGAATCAGTTACATTTCCAATGTTATCACTGTTTATCCCATACATGTGTTTATGTTATCGTGTTTTTAACCAATAGCAAAGCTATATTGTTAAATACATTGCTAAATAAACTTGTTTTATTAAAAAAAAAGCACAGATAGTTGTTTTTATTCATTATACGGTGCATTGAAAATAATCCACTCGTACTATTCACTCACTCAAGCAAGACACGTCAACAGTTCTTTTCTAATCGGCAACAAACTCTTTAATTGTTTCCAATCGGTAACAAAATGTTGAAGTGTGTTACTCGACAGTTTGCATTCGAAAGTTTGTGCCTGACTGCAAACTGTGATTTGCGTCAGTTTTAACCGGAGACTCCAGTGTTGGCATTGTACTTGGCCCACATACTACACCTGTTAGTCACGTGACGCTTGACAGGTGCTGCATACATGCATGGTGTGAAATGAAAACAAAGGCAGTCAATGGAGCGTGTTTGTCAAAATCTTCGATAAGTTGCGTATCCTTGGAGATTTATGAGATTCTACGCTGGATTATAGTGTGAAATCGATTATTGGATATTCAATTAACCGGAATACGCCATATTTCAGATTAGGCGATGTTTTACAATGGGAAGAGATGCAAATGGTTTGGTGTTTTCAATTTCTATTCAATGAACCGGATTATTCGATTATCTGATATTCAATTAAGTGGAATCTACTGTAAGACATTTTTTTCCTTTTGGGAATTTTTCAGACGGCAATTGTGATTTATGTAATTTTTCTTCGGTTAGGAAAGTGCCCTTAACAAGTACTTGATACGGAAGGGAAACAATTATTGAGTTGAACTTTACCTAACTCTGTGAAAATACCCTTCAGAACAAGACTATTGTCAAGCAATATATGTCCCCTACCGGCTCCACCATTGTCAGAAATTCCACCATTGTCAGAATTGTTTTTCTTTTTTTAATATTTGTTGCCATAGCAACCAAAAATTTTGACGTAGGAACAAAATAAAATGATGTGCATAATGTCCATATTGGCATCTATCCATGTTTCAAGTTTCATGAAAAAATATGAAGAACTTTTAAAGTTATCGCAGGATGCAGAAAAAACACTATTTTCAGCAGTATTTCTAGTCTATTTGTTGCCATAGCAACCAGAATTTTTGGCCTAGGAACAAAATGAAATGACGTGCAAAACGTCCATATTGGCATCTATCCATGTTTCCAGTTTCATGAAAAAATATGAAGAACTTTTAAAGTTATCGCAGGATCCAGAAGCAAGAGGGCCATGATTGCCCTGAATCGCCCACCTGACTAGCCAAATACAATCCCAACCCAGATTTCATTAAGATAAACATTCTGACCAAATTTCATAAAGATTAGATGAATACTGTGACCTCTATTGTCTACACAAGATTTTTCCATTATTTGACCTAGTGACCTAGTTGTTGAACCCAGGTGACCCAAATACAATGCCAACCCAGATTTAATCAAGATAAATATCTGATCAAATTTTATAAAGATTGGATGAAAACTGTGACCTCTATTGTCCACACAAGGTTTTTCTATTATTTGACCTAGTGACCTAGTTTTTGACCCCAGATGACCCAAATACAATCCCAACCCAGATTTCATCAAGATAAACATTCTGACAAAATTTCATAAAGATTGGATGAAAACTGTGACCTCTATTGTCTATACAAGGTTTTTCTATTATTTGACCTAGTGGCCTAGTTTTTGACCTTGTGACCTAGTTTTTGACCCCAGATGACCCAAATACAATCCCAACCCAGATTTCATCAAGATAAATATTTAGACCAAACTTTATAAAGATTGGATGAAAACTGTGACCTCTACTGTCTACACAAACAAATTGTTGACGGTTTTTCTATTATTTGACCTAGTGACCTAGTTTTTGACCTCAGATGACCCAAATACAATCCCAACCCAGATTTCATCAAGATAAACATTCTGAACAAATTTCATAAAGATTGGATGAAAACTGCGACCTCTATTGTCTACACAAGGTTTTTCTATTATTTGACCTAGTTTTTGACCTAGTGACCTAGTTTTTTGACCCCAGATGACCAAAATACAATCCCAAACCAGATTATATCAAGATAAACATTCTGACCAAATTTCATAAAGATTGGATGAAAACTGCGACCTCTATTGTCAACACAAAGGTTTTTCTATTATTTGGCGTAGGAACAATAAGGCCATCCTTAAAAATTCTTTTGTTTTGCATAACCCGACCGACCCACTAAAATCGGCCCGACTGAATTTTGTTTTTGTTACTTTCCAAAAAAAAAATTGTTTTTCTCGCCGAAAAATTCTTTTCGATAAATTTTTCCTTTCCGCTTTATATCGTTAAATTTCATTGAAAACAACCGCCATTTTAATCCAGGTGGTTTTGTTTTTTTAACTATTTTTCTGTTTGTTTTCATGAACGTTTTGAAGTGCATATGGTAGCTGGTAAATCAACATTGAGTTCGCTATCGGGTATTTGCGTCATTTAATTGAATGCTCTTTCAAGGATATCTAGAATAGCAATGTACAAAACGCGTACCTGTATTTATTTGAGTCGCCTATTTATTTGACATATGCATATGCGATTAATTAAACTTTAAATACAATTAAACCGCTCCTGTTTTTCTCGTATCCCTTTAATCAAAATACGTTGATGTCGTTCAGGATAGTTTGGGAGTAAAAAACAAATTAATTATTTATCACCGTTCAATTTAATTCGGCAATCGGCAGAGATGTGTAATATTATCGCCATATAACTAATTATTTAATTATCACTCTTTAATTCAGATCAGTAAATATTCGGTAGAAAGATAAAAAGTGGTCAGTTTAGAAATATGTATTGTCGGGCATTGTCTCGTTTTTGTTTCATTTGCTTATCTCTTTATACGACTTTGCGACCGGCCACTATTTTGAAGGCAGAAGGCGATATTAAATGTGTATTCAAATAATACAACACCTGCGCATGAAGGACCCAGTATTATCCGAAATGCTCCACCCGTTCTCACGTTTCATTCGACAACGTCATGTCATGTGTAAGCGAGCTCAATGTTGATTGTCCAGCTACCATGTGCACTTCAATAACAATAAGGTCAAGCGATGTCTAATCGGGTACAGTCCGGGTTTCGTTAAATGTTCGAATTGCAAACACTTTCTTTGAAACAAAGAGAAAAATATAGAAAACCAGTCTGGATTAAAATGGCGGATGTTTTCAACGAAATTTTACTAGATTTTCACAATTTAAATTTTTCTTGAGCCAAATTCTCAATATTTTCGCAAATGGCGAACGACAGCGCGAGCATTGCAAATGTGTTATTATTGGAATAAATGCTCACTATTACAGGGCTCGCGCTGTCGTTCGCCATTTGCAAAAATATAGCGAATTTGGCTCAAGAAAAATATAATTTGCGAATATGCTTAAATCTCGTTAAATTTCATTGAAAACAACCGCCATTTTAATCCAGATTGTTTTGTTTTTTTTAACTATTTTTCTGTTTGTTTCCATGAATGTTTTGAAGTGCATATAGTAGCTGGTCGATCAACATTGAGTTCGCTATCGGGTAATATTGGGTCATTCATGTGCAGATAACGGAATACACAGTTGATATTGTCATCTGCCTACAATATAACGGCTGATGGCAAAAGTCGTATAAAAATAAGCAAATGAAAAGAAGCGTAACACTCAATAAATTATTTTTAAGCTGATCACTTTACAACTTTCTACCAACTATTGATCTGAATTAAAGGATGATAATTAAATAATTAGTTACATGTCGAAGATGTTACACTTTTCTGTTCTTGATTGAAATTAAAATGTTATAATTACTTTGTTGTTTTTTACTCACAAACTATGCTTTTGTAAAGTAATATGTAAACCAAATAGTATATTAGTTACGTATTTGCTAGGTTACTTGTTTTAATTTTCTTTCAAAAGATATGCACATTTTATTTCATGTGCAAAATTCGTACAATTTTTCGGACTGTCGTTTTCGGATAAAGTATTGTTCGTCGATTATATTATATTTTCGACGTTTTTAATTAAAAAAATAGACTTACAAATACAGGTGCGGTGATACGGACGGTGCAGAAAAATCTTTACCAATTTCCTTTCATGAGGCAGAAGACTTAGAGCTTTATTTGATAACTACCTTTCAGTTTGGTATATGTCTGAGTTCAATGTCAGAAAAAAAGAAATACTAAAAAAAAAAAAATCCCTACCTTGTTACCCACCCAATTTTACCTGGGTCGGGTTATGCCAAACAAACATATTTTTAAGGATGGCCTAAGTCTTAAATGTGTTGTTGGTTTGTTTAGTTTTTTTAGCAAAATTGTGTTATTACCTTGTAAGTATCACATTCATGCATTTTAAATACAGAGTAGTTAATGTGCATGTACTTGAAGGACATATTGTATCACATTTCTTAAATGTTTGTTATGCATTTATTTGAAAATTGTTCCTATATAATTTCATTTCAATTTTTTCCTTTTTTTAAAATGTCATCTTGTCAATTTTTTTTATTGGATTCAAACATTTTGCTAGTCTCACAAATACAAATAACACAACCACAGATTTATTTGTAACATATTGCTAGTGGTGGGGCTGAATGGTGAGAGGGTTTAGTGCGATCACTATATGCCCTCCTTTGGGGGCATAATAAGCGGAAAGTGTCGTCCCTGATTAGCCTATGAAAACTGCGCAGACTACTCTGTGTGTAAACTTTATGCTTTAAGCCCATTATTCCCAGAACGCGCTAACTTTGTCTCACCTTCACCCTAGATTGCACCGGCGTTGAGGTGGCCAGCCCCACGTTCTCTTTCTGACTACTGCCGTTCTTTGCTGTCCAGTCATTCTTTGCCACCCAGTCGTCATATCTCCAGTTGTGCTTCCTGGCCGGCATCTCTTTCAGCTTGTCTTTAGCAGCTGCAATAAAATAAAATTAAGAGATCGTGGAGTTTTATCTCAATTTTGGGCAAGTGTTTCAAAATTGTTTCCAGTATTTGATTTACTTTGGTTCATATTATATATAGATCTGGATACTGAACTGAATTTAATTTTATATTAAAACAAGAGCTGTCTTCATCGGAAGACATATGCCCTCCAAAACGCTTTTCGAAACCTAAACGCAGATTTTGAAACCTAAACATGGACCCTAAGTTCAAGGTCAAGGGGGTCAAAATGTGTGTGCGTATGGAAAGGCCTTGTCCATATACACATGCATACCAAATATGAAGGTTACATCTGAAGCGACATAGAAGTTATGAACATTTTTCGAAACCTAAGCGCAGAAGTGTGACGGACAGACGGCTGGACAGACAGACAGACGGACAGACAGATAGTGCGATCACTATATGCCCTTCTTCAGGGGCATAAAATTATTATGGATACCATTATTTGGGAATTTTCAGCTGTCATTTGGGGAATGGGGAAGAATTTTGGCTCCAAATTCGACAGTTAAACAACGCTGGTTCAGCATACTCACACTGCTTAGTTAGGACAGGGGTACCGGTAAGAGGGGGATTCTTGTCCCATCTCCTTTTCACTGTAAACGAAACAATAACACGTTCGCATATTAAATGCTAACAACACCAGTAGTCAAAATAATCTTATAATTACTTATATCCTACAAAACCTCAGATAATAGATTGAGAATTATAATTTTTATGTATTTTTTTTTGAAAATGTTTATTTTATTGTAATTTTTTAAAATAACACTTTCATATAAATAATTAAGGATTTATGGACCTGACTGTCATTCAGTTTACAAAGCATGGTCTTTAATTGAAACTTTGCAACGAAAAATTCAGATCACAATTTCTCCCTTTCCCCAAAGTTCCTTAAATAACAAACAGCAAGAGAATACACCTCCGCTGCACTTTGGAAAACAGAGCTTAATGTATATTCATAAGGTTTGGTCACAGATTAGCTAATCTAACACTGTGTGCCTAGAGTGGATTTTCATTAAGAAAGAGACTCCATATAAATCTTAAATTCCAAACAAGAGCTCTGTTTGTGAAACACAATGCCCCATACTGTGCTTTAAAGCCGCATGGCAGCTATTTTAGAAACAAGGTAATATTTTGAATGTAAAGGTCACGGTGACCTTGACCTTTGACCTAGAGACCTCAAACCATGTTTGATTGTAGATCTCAATGAGATGCATGCACATGTGAAGTTTAAAGAACATAGACAAAATAGTTCTTTATTTTATGAGCAAGGTTAAAAGTTTTGGAACAGACACACAAATACCATCACAGACAGACAGACAGGCCAAAAACAATATATCCATTGATCATTCGATCTGGGGGCATAAAAATTTAACATGCATCCACTAAGCCCTGTTTTCTCAGAGTGCAGCTTACTTACATCTCTCAAAAGGGGGAGTTTCTGCAGGTGCAACATGTTTGGTTGCAGGAAGAAGATTCTTATTCAAAGCTTTACCATCTTTTGTGTTCACCACTGGTGCTACAGCAATGTCAGTATTCCTAGGCATATCCTTGACCTTAATATCCCTGTTATTTGCGACAGAAGTCGAGGCCGGTTTTACTTCCCGGTCCTTTGCAGTAGTCTTCAATTCTGTTCCAACAACTGGAATGACTGGCTGGTAATTTTCCTGAGATTCAAGTTGCAGTAGCATGGCATCTGAGTCGTTCTCCATGAAATCCCCATCTGTCTGAGAAAATCCGTGATCGCCTACCGCTGAAACCTTCTCATTATTTCCCTGCCTAAGTTTAGCACCAATATTTTTCTCTCCTTTAAGCTCCGCATCTTTGTTACTTCCACCAGAATTTGATGCTGCATCAGTTATTTTCCCGTTACTTTTGTTCACATGGGCTCCATCAGCTTCTTTTGAGTCTACTATAATGTTTTGTTGGCCAATCTCAGATGGGTTGGCTTCCCTAACAGAAACCCTACCTGATCTATTTTCCAAAACTGAGCCATTTTGGTTTTCCACCGTGGGTACCTGAGACATCAGGTTGTCATTGGAGACAATTTCAATCAAGTACTTGTCCTCTGGAACTTTTTTACCCTGTCGAGCACAGGACAAAATCCAACTGAAAATACATTTTTAAGAAATAATTGTTGATTTAGTAGTTTATAAACATATTTTTGGGTTTTGAGTTTCCATGCACTATTTTATTACTTTTTGTTGGCATTAAAATGAGTGACTAGTTTTTAATTATGTGCATCAGAAAGATTTAAAAGCCAATAATCGATCATTTGGAAACAAAATTTTCATTTCTAATTGTAACATGACCAATCAACATGTTAAGAACTCACAGTGCAGCATATTTTGTAACATTAGATTTTGAAATTGATTTAGAAGCTGCTAATTGGTGATTTTACCATGTTAATTTAAAAAAAATTACAATAGAACACTTAAGTGTGGGTCATTAATTTTGAGATACACTTTCAGACAATATGATTATTATTACTGGTAAACCAATTCTAGAAATTATGACATTAATTAACAATAAAAATCTGCACAATTTTCCACGAACACATACATTATATGCTTTTATCAGGGGCAACACTTTCTACCCTAAATGGATTTTTGTTAAGAACAGACTTTCTTAAAATGAAAAATTCCATAAAGTTGGAAGTGTCATCCCTGATTAGCCTGCGCAGACTGCACAAGCTAATCTTGGATGACACTTAATGTACGAGCATTAAGCCCAATTTTCATATCTCTCTCTACTCACAGTTTAGAGAGGGCTGGTATTCCCCATTTCTTCGCAGCCTCATATTTTGAGCCTTCAGCCGCATTTACCACAAGGTGGGTACTGGGTAACAGGTTGTTCTTTGCAGTGCGCACAAAATAATCCTGGCATCTGAAATAGAAATAGTAATTGCCAGGAATGTTGGGAAAATAAATCAAATGTTTTGAAAAAAGATTCTATAAAATAAGCTACACACGTTACCTGCATAACAACTCCTCATAGAAGATCATTTATGTGATAATTCTGAGTAATGTTTTTATATTTGCAGTCAATAAAACTGCTCTCTGTATAGCAATGGCAAAGCGTTCAAAACGGCGGACAGTGTTATTGATTCAAGGACAGATGATTTCCAATAGTCAGAAAGCCCAAAAGTACCGAAAAATTAGGGATGGTAACGATTACCCGGATATCCGAATACTGTTCAAGTATCTGAATCGTAAAAGAGGATCCGAATACTTGATTAAACGATATTACCCATATTGTTATGCACACTATTTTCCTTATTGTATATTTCGACGTAAATCTGTATATCAGACATCGTTGACAGACTGACATAAATCCGTTAATTGGTTGTTGCTCAGCGAGTGCCCCAGCCAGTTCCTGATCACCTTGTTGATAATGGCCGAGTTGCATAATTGCCAACTTGCGCCTCTGTGTTTTGTTTTATGGTCCTTATTTTCCGATAATTGACACCAACTGCTACTTGGCTTCTTGACGGGTGCATAAGTATGGAAAAATTATCTCAATCCCAATTGAACATCACTATAACGCTTAAAATCAACGAAAATTTCGTAAAGTATTTCGTAAAACAAAGTTAACACTCAAACAATCAGTGTTCCTTATAGCAATAGCCACAATTTCAACGCTAGATGTGATATGATTACATAGAATTTTGTAGATACAAAATGCTCGTTTTTATTTATTTGTGACACAATTAATTATCCCCACGCTTTTTGAAAAAAAGGTGGGGATATTGTGGTTATCTCCGCCGTCCGTCCGTCCGTCTGTCTGTCTGTCTGTCCGTCCTGGCCACTATCTCCTCCTACACTAAAAGCACTAGAACCTTGAAACTTACACACATGGTAGCTATGAGCATATGTGCGACCCTGCACTATTTGGAATTTTGATCTGACCCCTGGGTCAAAAGTTATAGCGGTTGGGGTGGGGCCGCGTCAGAAATTATCACTCATTTTTTTAGGTTATTTTACATTTACTTCTTTATTTCTACACCGATTCACTTCAAATTGATACTGGACCTCTCTTATGACAATACGGTCAATCTCAACCATGCATGGCCCCATTCCCAACCCTGGGGCGCCCCGCCCACATAGGCCACACCCACCAAAATTTTCCATTTACTATAATTTTTTCATTTCTACACGGATTCACTTCAAATTGATACTGAACTTTTGTTATGACATTAGGGTCAATCTCAACTATGCATGGCCCCAATCCCAACCCTGGGGCGCCCGCCCACATAGGCCACACCCACCAAAAAATTCCATTTACTATATTTTTTCCATTTCTACACGGATTCACTTCAAATTGATACTGAACTTCTCTTATGACATTAGGGTCAATCTCAACTATGCATGGCCCCATAACCAACCCTGGGGCCCCGCCCACATAGACCACACCCACCCAAAATTGCCTTTACTATAATTTCTTCATTTCTACACTGATTCACTTCAAATTGATATTGAACTTCTCTTATGACAATACAGTCAATCTCAACTATGCATGGCCCCATTACCAACCCTGGGGCGCCCCGCCCACATAGATCACACCCACCCAAAATTGCCTTTTACTATAATTTCTTCATTTCTACACCGATTCACTTCAAATTGATACTGAACCTCTCTTATGACAATACGGTCAATCTCAACTATGCATGGCCCCATTACCAACCCTGGGGCCCCGCCCACATAGACCACACCCACCCAAAATTGCCTTTTACTATAACTTCTTCATTTCTACACCAATTCACTTCTAATTGATGATGAACTTCTCTTATGACAATACGGTCAATCTCAACTATGCATGGCACAATTACCAACCCTGGGGCACACCTAGGTCAAACATTCGGCGTGGGGATACGCGTCGGCCTCTGCCGCGCCATTTCTAGTTCCATTTTAATTTCCCGCTAATACATGTATATCTACTTATACGACACGAACACCATGTTAGTATATCATTGCGGGAATTTAAAATGGAATTTAATATGCAAAACAATAATAAAAACGAGCAATTTCTATCTACAAACATCTATTTTACTAGATCACACCTGGCGTTGAAATTTCGGCGATTGCCATAAGGAACACTGATTTTTTATTGGTTAAGTTTATTTTACGAACAATTGTACAAAAATTTCGTTGATTTATAGTATTAAAGTTACTTTAATAAAAGTTTTTCAATGGTCAATACATTTTTATCTGTAAAAAAATGGGTAAAAAAAATCGCGATTTCTCAAACTCCTGAAGTATTCTGGCAGTTCCGGCAATGAGGGGTGTATAGTGTGGGGGTGTGGACATTTATTACATTATCTTCCAAAAATGCGAAAAAAAAACGAAAAAAAATATATAAAAAAAACGGGGGGGGGATGTGGGGGGGGGGATTCTTGGGTGCGATGGTTGGACGGTATTTCAAACGTAAAATAATAAAAATAAATATTTGTGTTTTTTAACCGTTTAAAAAAAACAAACTTGGGGGGGGGGTGAGGTGGGGGGGGGGTATAGTGTGAGGGTGTGGTGGTAATTTGTGAGATGATCTTAAAAAAAAAAAAATTAGGGAGGGGGGGGGGGATTCGGGTGGGGGGAGGGGGGGGTGGGGGGAATTCTTGGGTGCGATGCTTGGACGGTATTTCAAACATAAAACAAGGGCTGTTTGTAAAACATGCATGCCCCCCATATGGGCTGTCCGTTGTAGGGGCAGCCATTGTGTGAATACATTTTTTGTCACTGTGACCTTGACCTTTGACCTACTGACCTGAAAATCAATAGGGGTCATCTGCGAGTCACGATCAATGTACCTATGAAGTGTCATGATCCTAGGCAAAAGCGTTCTTGAGTTATCATCCTAAAATCATTCTACTATTTCGGGTCACCGTGACCTTGACCTTTGACCTAGTGACCTCAAAATCAAAAGGGGTCATCTGCGAGTCATGATCAATCTACCTGTGAAGTTTCATGATCCTAGGCATATGCGTTCTTGAGTTATCATCCGGAAACCATTTTACTATTTCAGGTCACCGTGACCTTGACCTTTGACCTCAAAATCAATAGGGGTCATCTGCGAGTCATGATCAATCTACCTGTGAAGTTTCATGATCCTAGGCATATACGTTCTTGAGTTATCATCTGGAAACCATTTTACTATTTCGGGTCACCGTGACCTTGACCTTTGACCTTGTGACCTCAAAATCAATAGGGGTCATCTGCGAGTCATGATCAATCTACCCATGAAGTTTCATGATCCTAGGCGTATGCGTTCTTGAGTTATCATTCAAAAACCATTTTACTATTTCGGGTCACCGTGACCTTGACCTTTGACCTAGTGACCTCAAAATCAATAGGGGTCATCTGCGAGTCATGATCAATGTACCTATGAAGTTTCATGATCCTAGGCCCAAGCGTTCTTGAGTTATCGTCTGACAACCACCTGGTGGACGGACCGAATGACCGACAGACCGACCGACATGAGCAAAGCAATATACCCCCTCTTCTTCCAAGGGGGGCATAATAATAAAAATAAATTTTTGTGTTTTTTAACAGTTTCAAAACAAAAAAAATTGGGGGTGGGGTGGGGTATAGTGTGAAGGGGGTGGTGGTTATTTGTGAGATGATCTTAAAAAGAAATAAAAAATAATAATAAAAAAATAAAATTACGGGGGTGGGGGGGAGGGGGGGAGGTGGGGAGGGCGGGAGGGGGGAGGGCACGGGGGATGGTTTGGGTGGAGTCTATTGTGGTATGTCAGGTAAGAGTAGTTTTGTCAAAGTATCAATCAAATCTAATCATAAATAAAGAAGTTATAACAATTTTAGCAAAATTTAATAATTTGACCTTGAGAGTCAAGGTCATTCAAAGGTCAAGGTAAAATTCAACTTGCCAGGTACAGTAACCTCATGATAGCATGAAAGTATTTGAAGTTTGAAAGCAATAGCCTTGATACTTTAGAAGTAAAGTGGATTGAAACACAAAATTTAACCATATATTCAAAGTTACTAAGTCAAAAAAGGGCCATAATTCCCTAAAAATGACAACCAGAGTTATGCAACTTGTCCATTT
Source organism: Dreissena polymorpha (assembly GCF_020536995.1). Lineage (NCBI taxonomy): Eukaryota > Metazoa > Mollusca > Bivalvia > Myida > Dreissenidae > Dreissena > Dreissena polymorpha. The sequence goes on from NC_068369.1 coordinate 51,397,731, forward strand.
ACTGTACCCTTATGATAGTTTGCGAGTGTTCCAAGTATGAAAGCAATATCTATGATACTTTAGGGGTAAAGTGGACCAAAACACAAAACTTAACCAAATTTTCAATTTTCTAAGTATAAAGAGCCCATGATTCCGTCCAAATGCCAGTCAGAGTTACATAACTTTGCCTGTACGGTCCCCTTATGATAGTTAATAAGTGTTGCAAGTATGAAAGTAATAGCTTTGATACTGTAGGAATAAAGTGGACCTAAACACAAAACTTAACCAAATTTTCAATTTTCTAAGTATAAAAAGGGCACATAATCCTGTCAAAATGCCAGTCAGAGTTACATTATCCTCTATTCCTATAACTTCGTGCAGCCCTATAAGATCGTGTACTTTTTTATGACGTAAACTTCTAAGCATCATTCGAACGCACGTGCCCGAAACTGTTCACTTTTGTAACGCGAGAATTTCTACAGCCGATAAGACAACAATCATGAGGAAAAAACAATAAATATGATATTAATTGTCCGTTTTCTGACCTCGTTCCAAAGATATAGACGTAACAATGTTTAAAATCTGCAAATATTCTTCACCAGTCAGCTATGTTTGTCAACGTTTTGATCGTAAAACGTTGTTAGAGTAGTTTCCCTTGGAGGCCCGTCTCGAATTTGTATTGTGCTCTCTGTACTTTGCATTACAATACGATTAAAGTATGCTGTGTATGCAGAAAATTTTACCCCCAAATGTTGACACGAGACAATACGTTAAGATCGTGACCGGCTAATTGCGATAAATGTTCTCACTGCGTGAATTTGGAATTTTGTCACAAAACAACTGTCATTAGAAGGGGTTACAGCTTTTAATACCCCAATTGTAAATAGAATTTTATTTAGCTATTTTCCGTTAGTAAATACTCTTTATCTAGACCTCTGAATTCAGTTATCACAGTTCATATTACGTTTTTATGAAGACCAGTTTTGTTTAAACCATTCTTTTCAAAACATTTTATTCACGAAATTCATCTAAAACAACACATATTTAATACAAATAAACACATATTCACAAAAACATATATCGGTTATTATAAACACATCCCAAGGCCTCGCTGTGACGTCATCAATATCGGTGCACGATCTTATAGGGTAATTCTGTGTGATGCAGACTACAATGTACATGAATGTTTAAAGGTACGTAACTCCATTTTTATTATCTGTCAACCAACATATTTCACTCGTTATTTGTTAAACAAAAGATAAATCATAAAGTATATATCAAGTTTAGTTATTGTCTAATGATTTTTCATGAAGGATATGCCTTTGAAGTTTAAGGTGCACGAACTTATAGGTTTAGAGGCTACTTTGCCTGCACAGTCCCCTTAAGATAGTTAGTAAGTGTTGCAAGTATGAAAGCAATAGCTTTGATACTTAAGGAATAAAATGGACCTAAACACAAAACTGAACCAAAATTTTTAATTTTCTTAGTATAAAAAGGGCACATAATTCTGTCAAAATGCATGCCAGAGTTATCTAACTTTGCCTTCCCTGTCCCCTCATGATAGTAAGTAAGTGTACCAAGTTTGAATGCAATAGCATCGATACTTTCTGAGAAGTGGACCTAAACGCAAAACTTAACCAAAATTTTCAATTTTCTAAGTATAACAAGATGTGTTTGAGAAACACAATGTCCCCTATATATGACCTTGACCTTGTGAAGGATGACCTTGACCTTGTGAAGGATGACCTTGACCTTGTGAAAGATGTCCTTGACCTTTCACCACTCAAAATGTGCAGCTCCATGAGATACACATGCATGCCAAATATCAAGTTGCTATCTTCAATATTGCAAAAGTATTCATAAAATAAGCGATTTGGGCCACATATATTTGACCTCTGACCTTGAAGGATGACCTTGACCTTGACCTTTCACCACTCAAAATGTGCAGCTCCATGAGATGCACATGCATGCCAAATATCAAGTTGCTATCTTCAATATTGCAAAAGTATTTATAAAATAAGCGATTTGGGCCACATATATTTAACCTCTGACCTTGAAGGATGACCTTGACCTTTTACCACTCAAAATGTGCAGCTCCATGACATACACATGCATGCCAAATATCAAGTTGATATCTTCAATATTGCAAAAGTATTCATAAAATGAGCGATTTTGGCCACATATATTTGACCTCTGACCTTGAAGGATGACCTTGACCTTGACCTTTCACCACTCAAAATGTGCAACTTCATGAGATACATATGCATGCCAAATATGAAGTTGCTATCTTCAATATAGCAAAAGTTATTGCAAAATGTTAAAGTTGGCGCAAACAGACAGACCAACAGACAGACAGGGCAAAAACAATATGTCCCCCACTACTATAGTGGGGGACATAAAAAGGGCCTATAATTCTGTCAAAATGCACGCCAGAGTAATCTAACTTTGCCTGCCCAGTCCCCTCATGATAGTAAGTAAGTGTACCAAGTTTGAATGCAATAGCATTGATACTTTCTGAGAAAAGTGGACCTAAACGCAAAACTTAACCGGACGCCGACGCCAACGCCGACGCCAACGCCAAGGTGATGACAATAGCTCATAATTTTTTTTCAAAAAATAGATAAGCTAATAAACAAATCCCTTCAATAAAGAGACAAAAGAAAAAGAATTCCACAAACAAACTTTGAAAACTTCATATAAACAATACTGGGTGAATAATAAATGGTAACAGTGGCTGAGAGTTTTTCAAAGCTCCAATTTGAGGTACAAAACAAGTTGAAAACCATGGAATATGATAATCATTTGAGGCATGCAAAAGCAGTTATATGCTGGTAGTTATTTTTATAAACGAAATTTCCAAAATGGGATATTTGAAGATTTTGTCCCATTGGTGCAAAAATGTACCATGTGACATTGAAATTAGAAGGCATATGATACCTTTTTGCAGCAATCAGGCGTTTTAATGTATTAATTCTGATCATCAGGGTTATAAAACATTCCTGAAGTATTTTATGTAAACTGCTTTTTTTTATTCATACACATGTAATTATTCTTCAAATAAATCGTGCAACACATTTAATTAAATACAAGAGCACCGCATAACGGGTGCCACGCTCGGCTGCGGGTGCAGTTTTGAATAGATGAAAGCTTGTCAGTTTTTTGTTTTTTTAGAGGTCACAGTGACCTTGACCTTTGACCTATTGACCCAAAAATGGGTGTGGCATGTACATGTAGAACTCATCAAGGTGCAGCTACATATGAAGTTTCACAGTTGTAGGTTGAAGCACTTTGATTTTAGAGCCAATGTTTAAAACCTTGACAAAATGTTAAAGTTTTAGCACGACGCGGACACGACGACAGACACAATGAGCTGGCTATGACAATACCTTGGATTTTCTCCAAAAACAATAAAGCTAAATTCGAGCTAATAAATAAGCTTTAATATGTGGACCAACCTTTTTTCTCTGAGGGCAAGCAGATTATTTTTTTTCTCTGAGGGCAAGCAGATTATTAAAGTTAATTACCTGCTGGGCAAGCAGAAGTGAAATCCTCAAAAATTGGGTGTTCTAATCGGCCCTATTCGCAATGGAAAAAAGTATATATTTTTCCCAAATGGGACCTAAAAATTCCCAATTAAAGGTTTCCCCAAAAATATATTTATGTCTTTATTTCAACATTTTGTTCACCTCCCATCCAGCCATATAAGTTCAACATTAGTAAAAATAATACTGAAAACACTTGTATTCTCGATTTTGAAGCATTTTTTTAGCAAAACAGCAACAACACTCATTTCCCAATTTAAGTTAAAATGCTGCGAATTTTCTAAGTCCAAAGGGACCCAGCCCCATTCCCAAAATGGTGGAAAAAAAACACTGGCATACCCCTGACCCTGCAGTACTTACGTAGCTCCCAGAACCTCTGCTATGCTTATAAGAATGTCCCTCTCTGTGCCACTGTAACCACTACAAAGTAAGTAGTTCAGTTAAAAATATACCTGCATTTCGTTAACGTGTAATGTAATATGTTTGGAAAATGATAAAATATCAGATAGATACAGTTAGATTTACACAATTATTTTCAACTGTATCACATCAAACAATTAATTGCATAGTCTTAAAATTATCAAACAAAAGCTGTTTGTAAAAAAAGTATCCCCCTAGGTTAATAACAATTCGAATTTGCATCAAATATTGCTTACACTGAATATCATTGCAAATCCTGTAACCTCAATTCAAGAGACTTCCTTTGAACTAAAAATACCATAAAAGCAGAAAGTGTTGTCCCTGATAAGCCTGTGCCGACAGCACAGGCTAATTTGGGACTACACTTTAGGTACTTGCATTAAGCACCATTTTCCCATAGCGAGACTCGTGTATACCTGATTGAGAGTACACAGTCCTTCAGTGGAGCTCCCTCCATTACCTGATTGAGAGTACACAGTCCTTTAGTGGAGCTCCCTCCATTACCTGATTGAGAGTACACAGTCCTTCAGTGGAGCTCCCTCCATTACCTGATTGAGAGTACACAGTCCTTCAGTGGAGCTCCCTCCATTACCTGATTGAGAGTACACAGTCCTTCAGTGGAGCTCCCTCCATTACCTGATTGAGAGTACACAGTCCTTCAGTGGAGCTCCCTCCATTACCTGATTGAGAGTACACAGTCCTTCAGTGGAGCTCCCTCCATGTTGATCTCTATTGGTGTAAAAAGAGGGTTGCTGTCCACATCCAGCAAGGCATTCTGCTCCATGCACATTTGCTGTGAACAATCAAACAAATATTTGCTGTGAACAATCAAACATATATTTGATGTAAACAATCAAACACATATTTGCTGTGAACAATCAAACAAATTTTTTATGTGAACAATCAAACAAACATTTGCTGTGAACAATCAAACAAATATTTGATGTAAACAATCTAACAAACATTTGATGTAAACAATCAAACAAAGTTAGCTGCATAACCATTTTCCACTCAAATACACAGTTTGACACAGTTGTTGTCCCTTAGAAAAGAGTATCATATTTAAAGCCTTTAACAGAAGATTAAAGTTTAATAGCCTTTATTTCCAACCCTTAAATATACTGACAAGCAGCAAACCTCATAAAACCTGAGAAGACTGTTAATTACTTGGAAAATTATCTTCAAAAGTTAATATTCACACCCCTTTTGTCACAGCAAATTAACTCAAAACCGCAAAAGGGACTCACTAAATATATCATCAATGGTTCAATGATTTACCCTTAAAAAATGCATTTCCATTTTTGTTCAACAACTCCATATTTTCAATGAACATCCTTAAACATTTCAACAATCTATAAGGCCTTCTGCAAATTCTCTGCAAAGCTTCGATTGTTTACTAAAATTGTTTCCAATATTTAAACTCTGTTTTATTAGTCAGCTTGTTTCACAAGTGTGACTGTACCAGTCATTGTAAGGCTCTGGAGTCTGTTTCCTGGAACTAGAACCAGCACTTGGTGTCTATAAGGGAGATCAAAATAGATCGCTCCCTCGGTGGGGATGGAACCCATGACCTCCTGGTCACTAGGCAGACACAAAGTGTAAGCAAAATTAATCTCAAAATTGTGCCATTCACTGAATCACTTTGATCACACAAAAGACAATAAAAAGGGCCATGATGGCCCAATACTGCTCACCTGATTCATCTGTATCAACTAGTCAATATACTAGATTTGTTGGTTCCTGAATGCTCCCCCTGACTCAAAATTGTATTTAACTAAAGTCGCCTTGCTATGGCAAAATTCTTCTACTTTTTGCTATTTTATAAGTTTTAATGAAAAAACAGTTGTGGCCAAATATAATTTTCTTTAGCAAAATAGGTCAATTTGTAGCCATTGGCCAATTTGGCGAATGGCAGAGTAAGCCCTGTCTGTTATGTGCCAATCAATCCAATCAGTAGCTACTCACATATTTCCATTTCATTATCCTGACATGTTGTCCATTTGACACAGATCTCTCTCTTAATGTCAAAACTGGATTCAAACTGGTCTCTCTATGTCAACACTGGACCGACACTATGCTGTGTCATCAAAGTGAATAACACACGCTACGCCATCACTATATGAGTACAGTATGCAAAGGAGAGATCAAAATTGACCACCATGTGAGTTTTGGTTCCAGTTTTATCCTATTAATTTGTAAGCAAGCACGGCATAAACAAAGGTCATTGTGACCTTCCAGTAAACTGTCAACATCAACACAGGAGTTAAATAAACAAATACAGTAGATTTCGCTTAATTGAATAGCCCATTTGTCACGTCCGAATATTCAATTATCCGGAGTATTCAATTATACGGAATCAGTTATATTTTATAATGTTATCACTAACCGGGTGTAGTCCTCCTGGAAATTGTGCTTTTCATGCATAATCAAAACATCGTTTCGAAACATAAAGCATTTAAAAAAGTTAATATTGGAATTAAATATTGAATCCATTATAAATATAATATAAATGTTTTGTTGAAATCCCAAATGAGAATACAATTTTTGTAATCCAAAACACACTTTCTAGCTTTAAATAAAACGTCCACATGTATTTCCTTTGCCCCCAACAAAAAGCTAGCGAAAACTATGCAGCAATGTACAATGTCACGCCATACGGTGCGTGTAATGATTTTTTCCATTTTCATTTTATTGCTTACCCAACGCTTACGCTAGCAACATCTATTGCTCATGTATTGTCCTGGTTAAAGCGCGCGAAAATTAGCGTGGGTGTATATACGCTGTCGAAGGAAAACTTTGTAGCGAGGAGAATGCTGTATCTTTGACGTTACGCTCTTTCAGAAAGTTTAGTATTGAAACATATAATGTACTGTGTACTGATTTACCGGAAAATCTGGTCAATACTGGATTTAATTTTGGTTATTGTGAAAACATGATCAGCAGTGTTAAGACTGCGATGTTTTGACAAATGTGCGCGTTTGCGATTGTTCGACATCATGTTTAGATATTATTTACTGTGACGCAGTTGTGTAGGTTTATAAACACGAACTGAGAATATAGTGTAACATTCCATCACCTATTGCAAACTGTCGAGCAAGACACGTCAACAGTTTGTTTCTTATCAGCATCACAATCTTTAATTTTTTCTAAGCGACAACAAACTGTTGAAGTGTGTTACTCGATTTGATTTTCGGTAAGGAGGGACTTCATTGAAACTAAAAATACTATAACAGCGGAAAGTGTCGTCCCTGATTAGCCTGTGTGGACTGCACAGGCTAATCTGGGATGACACTTTACGCACATGCTTTAAGCCCAATTTTCTCAGAACAAGACACAAATGAACTGGAACAGTTTATCAAAAAATAGCCGTTGGTAAACTCAATTACATTTGCAGATTTCTGCATACAAAGATATGTTTAAACTTGAACAATGTTTTATTTGTCTATGGTAAATTCCCTTATTGTACAAGAAAATAATTTCACATATGAATAAACAAAGACTGGAAAACATCCCATTACACAACAGATAAACGAGTGCATTATACCCGTGTACCATCTTTTACTTCACACGTCTCTATGCCTAACGTGAATTAAATCGGAAAGCAAATATTGCAGATTATTTATGAATTGTGCGATATTTGTATGGCTTGTTGCACATTCTAAAATGGCAAAAGTATATAAACGGATTATAAACAATGCACATTGAACGAAATAAGGAAAATGTGATAAATTGACAATTCAAATATGTCGTTATACAGTACATTAACATGTGAAATAAATCGCGTTTATAATAAATCGTCAAAAAGACTCGCACTTGTCTCAACTGCAATATGCAATCTTGGACTGCAGACAGAGTGATTTTCTGAAGTAATTTTAAGTTAATGAAATACTCAGCTTTGTGCTTTGAATTTGTAAAAATCGTTATTTGGCGAAAGATATTATTTTATAACGCAGTCATGAAAACGGGCTATAAGCCAAATTAGAAGAATAGGCTAGCATGTTACGACGACAATGTATATGTTACATTACTTAAAACAACTAGAAAAATAGACGTCTTTCCAAGCACTCTCTTGCAGTTTGGAAGCACCAGAGATTCCGCTAAATGATGCAAATCACGACATTATTATTAATTTGTGCCTGGTCATTTTGATGAACTCATACTTAAAATGTACCCTTTATTTTATTGTGAATTCATTTGTAAATGAATTTGATAAAAAAAACTACCGGGTACATGTCGCTGTTTATTTTGTTTGCTAACGAAATCGAAGCGTGACACTTCACGCGAAATTTACGTCATTAGAAAATGCATTGTGGGAATGTTTTGGTTCAAGTTACCGGTGGTTAAATTCCACTATGCGCGGTTAGGTTACTTTGCGGTATATCATGTTTATACAATCGAGTTACCTTGAAGGTTACTAAACCTGAATAACCGCAAACTTACCAAGGTTTGAAAGTTACCGAGCGGTAACTTTAACAAGCGTTTACACAATTGGGTGCAGAAAACAAAAGTAACTACCGGTATGTTACCAGTCATGTGACAGATTGCGTAACATTCAACCAAACTGGCCCACAGCCGTATAACAAATGGTTTGACGAAAAGAAAAAGTATCTCGACTCAATGAATGTGTTCAATCAATAAAGCAACTTGAGGGTAACTTTATAACATGGGTAGAAAGAAAAGAATTATTCATCTGTAAACTTGATTAATTTGTTAATAGGCCAATATTGGGATTTGATTTTTATTTTATTTTGGCAATGCAGCAGGTTTGAACAGCATTATAAAACAGTAGATAAAGAAACCTCAAAATGCGTAATTTCAATAGGGGTCATCTACTGTCCAAGGCCAATGCACATGGGAAGTATCAAGCCAATCGGTAAATTCTTTGACATTTATTGATCGGAAACGATTTTTACACTCAGTGTGATAGTTACAGTACAGCCAACGCGGAACAAACATAATCTGCGGTCACGCCACGAACAGAACGTTAGTACTCGGCAGCCCCGTCGTGGTTTCACGCGGCGTAACGCGAGGTACGCGGCATCAATCCGCGCAATGACGCGGAGTCTGTATTAACCTTCTCGTACTTTCGCGGCATGTGTAGTGACGAAACCTAGATTTACACTTCTTTCATAGTTATTATTTTAACGTTTTAAAAAGCGGATATGATTTTTATATGATGCTTTATAGACTATTTATATAATATCACATCCTCAAATATATTCGACACGTAATGGGCCTAAACAAATTATCGTTTAATTAATTACGCACAACTGTAAATGTTTTGTTCGATTCTCAAATGAGCATTATTCAATTTGTAATCCGAAACACGCTTCCGAATTTTAATGCTAACGCGACAATTAAACAATTAAATGCTAGCGTCAAATAAACAGTGCTTTATCTTTTGTCTCAATAAAAAGCGCGCGAAAATCATACAGACATGTAGAACGCCACATGGAAAGTGTGGGAGTATTTTGTGTTGTATAAAAACATGAACATCACATCACGTCAGGCGGTTTACGCGTGTTCAGTGGAAAAAAAACAACGCCCCAACTTTAAATAGAAACAAATGCCAAAATTTATTTGACACTTTAGAAAAATGTCCAATGTTTGTATTTCTTGAAATTCATGAGAATTTTTATCTTAAATATTAACCAGAATTTGCTTTAAAACTGGAATATACAGGATTATCGGGTAATGAGTAGCGACGGGAAAAATAGTAAGTATGCAGTAATAGATACATTTAATTAATTATGATTTTAATATTATGATAATTGATCTTTTAAAATTTATTGACTAATAATAATTTTTCAAAGATTTTTGTTTTATGATGCCCATCGATTCGGCGTCATGTCGCAGATAGCGGCTTGCCTCGACGGACAGATGCGAAGCATCGTGGCGAAATGCGACATGCCGCCGCATACTGATATGGCTTCAACGGCCGACTCGGCATCGACTAGTTGCGCCTTAACTCCGCGGATTGCGAAATATGTTTGTTCCGCATTGGCTGTACTGTACCTTGACCATTGACCTAGTGATCCCAATTTCAATAGGGGTCATCTACTGTCCTAGGCCAATGCACATGTGAAGTATCAAGCCAATCGGTAAATTCGTTGACGAGTAATTGATAGGAAACGATTTTCACACCAAGTGTGATAGTGACCTTGACCTTTGACCTAGTGGCCCCAATTTCAATAGAGGTCATCTACTGTCCAAGGCCAATGCACATGTGAAGTATCAAGCCAATCGGTCAATTTGTTGACGAGTTATTGATCGGAAACGATTTTCACACTTAGTATGATAGTGACCTTGACCTTTGACCTAGTGACCCCAATTTCAATAGGGTTCATCTACTGTCAACGGCCAATGCGCATGTAAAGTATCAAGCCAATCGGTCAATTCGTTGACGATTTATGGGTCGGAAACGAACTGGTCTACCAACAGACAGACCGACCGACAGACAGCAAAACAATATACTCCTTCTTCTTCAAAGAGGGGCATAATAATAAAATAAACAAACACAATCTTTCACTCATATTTTTTTTCAAATCAGGATGAGGATTACACACTTGTCTTCTGCTTTATGAATTACTTTCATATTGACCAATCAAGGAATTGTACACAAACACATTGGAAAATGACCAATACCAAATTCCTTTTTTTTCCCAAAAAATTTGAAGTCCACAAATGTAAGTGTCCACAAAAAGATTATTCCCGGTCTGCAATACTTCTGACCTTCATGTTGTGATCTGGACCTTTAGTTTCAGTGATTTGTCTACTTCTGAATTTGTTACCATGACATTAATTTTTCATAAACATCCTTTCATGGTTATAGAAGAGAACGACTGGGCCCACACCTTTGACCTTGTGCACATCTCTCATTGACTTCATTGACCTTAAATCATCTTAACTTAATGTAAATGCTTCAAATGGTATTCGAAAGCTGAATCAGACACAACAATAGAGAGGCTATTATCATTAAAGTATGACTTTGACCTTAACCTGGCTTGACTAATTCCCCATGGACTTCTGTTCATGACCTTAACATTTGATGTGAGTTTCTGGAAATTCATGATAGGGTAAAACAGTGTTACGAATACAACAAAAATTCAAATAAAGGAAATTACTTTAAATCCCTGTCCCACTTTGCAGCCCAATATTATAGATACTTTCAAAATTACTATTTAAAGTCTGGAATGACTTTTCAATGAGTTATCTTAGGAATTATTATTTCACATAAACCTGAATACCCTATCCCCCTCTGGGACATAATTGGTTATTCATTACTCTGTATCATCTAGACGCTCCATACAAAATTATCATAAGCATAGCAAGCGCCAAGTGATTGAAAACAATCATACAAATTTTAAAATGATACAAATTAATTAAAAAATTGATTTAATGTGAAAACTATCCATTAATAATAGAATAGCAGATATTATTATTATTGAATAAGTTTTCCAAATAACAAGAGTTTGCCAAGCAATATTGTCCCCTACCGGTTAAACTCCACCATTGTTAGTAAAAAAAATAATTATTTTTTTAAATATTTGTTGCCATAGCAACCAGAATTCTCCATATTGCCATCTATCCAAGTTTCAAGTTTCATGAAAAAATATGAAGAACTTTTAAAGTTATCGCAGAAACCAGAAAAGTGTGACAGACTGACAGACTGACTGACACATGGAGCGCAAACCTTAAGTCCCCTTCGGTTTCACCGGTAGGCGACAATAAATTCTATCCGAGCCACTAAAATAGCAAACAGAAATAAATAGATTTATTGTTATACATGTAATTAATCACATTCTAAAAAATGTCATTTAAGTAAAAAAAAACAATGTCTCTTATATTGATTTTTAAAATGCATAGTGTTCAAAGAACAAAGTTAAACATTATTTGTTATACACTTAAGACAGACTTCTAAGACTTACCAAGTTAGCAACAAACAACATTAAATAAAACAAGAGCGCCGCATGACGGAGCAATATACGCCCGATTCGTGTGCCATTGGAGATGATACACTGATGATTGATGTATTTGTTTTGGAAATAAGCAAAAAAAAATTTCAAAAATCGCGAAAAAAATAAACCCGATGAAAATATCGCAAAATAAAACTGGATAAAAATATTGCATAAAAATATTGCATGTGTTAATCGGTTGCATGTCTCCAATCAGACCTGACTGATATATAATCTATATACTACCTCTGACCAAGTTTGGTGAATTCAACTTGAACTAGAGCTTTGTCACTGAATGTGACTTATACCCCCATACCACTTTGACGCAGGATAAAAAGTTGTTTAAAAGTTTCGGATGAATACAATTTGAATTAGAGTCCGGACAAAGTAGCGCCGTTGAAAATGCACTAATTGACCCTATGACCTAGTTCTTGACCCGACATGACCCATATTCGAACTTGACCTAGATATCAACTAGATGCAACTACTGACCAAGTTTGGTAAAGATCGGATGAATACAATTTGAATAAGAGTCCGGACAAAGTGGCGCTGTTGAAAATGGACTAATTGACCCTATGACCTAGTTTTTTACCTGGCATGACCCATATTCGAACTTGGCCTAGATATCAACTAGATGCAACTACTGACCAAGTTTGGTGAAGATAAGATTTATACAATTTGAATTAGAGTCCGGACAAAGTAAAATGCACTAATTGACCCTTTGACCTAGTTTTTGACCCAGCATGACCCATATTCGGACTTGACCTAGATATCAACTAGATGCAACTACTGACCAAGTTTGGTGAAGATCGGATGAATACAATTTGAATTAGAGTCCGGACAAAGTGGCGCCGTTGAAAATGCACTAATTGACCCTATGACCTAGTTTTTGACCCGGCATGACCCATATTCGAACTTGGCCTATATATCAACTAGATGCAACTGCTGACCAAGTTTGGTGAAGATCGGATGAATACAATTTGAAATAGAGTCCTGACAAAGTGGCCCCTTTGAAAATGAACTTATTGACCCTATGACCTAGTTTTTGATCCGGCATGACCCATATTCGAACTTGGCCTAGATATCAACTAGATGCAACTGCTGACCAAGTTTGGTGAAGATCGGATGAATACAATTTGAATTAGAGTCCGGACAAAGTGATGCCTTCCGCCCGCCGCCCGCCCGCCCGCCCGCCCGCCAAGGGGTTTCACATAATACGTCCCGTATTTTATACGGGCGTATAAAAAGAACAAGAGCACCGCATAACGGGTGCCACGCTCGGCTGCCGGTGCAGTTTTGAACAAGAGCTATCAGAAGTCAGCACGCTCAACTTTTCGAGTGCTTGACAGTATAACGTAAGCCATCACGGGGAAATTGTTCATATTCAATAAAGTCAAAGTAATATAGTCATATTTTAACTGAAAGAGGACCATAATTGAAACATATTGATCACTTATGTTTTAAAGAAGTGGTACATTATAGACGATTCTGAGTTCAGGTATATTTTCCACAATCTATTGAACATTTGTAAAGACATAAAACAAACTAATAAGATTATATTTCAAGTTTGATAGCAATAGCTTGGGTGGGATGGTTGGACGGTCTTTCAAAAATAAAATAATAAAAATAAATATTTGTGTTTTTTTTTACCATGTTTACAAAAAAAATGTGGGGGGAGGGGGTGAAGAGGGGGAATAATGTGGGGGTGTGGTCATTTATTAGATGATATTTCGAAAACAAGAAAAAAATGGAAAACAAAATTGGGGGGGGGATCTGAAGGGGGGGGGGGGTGGGGATGGTTTGGGCGGAGTCAATTGTGGTATGTCAGGTAAGTGTTGTTTTGTTTAAGTATGAATCAAATCTAATCCTAAATAAAGAAGTTATGGCAATTTAAGCATAATTCATTAATTGACCTTGAGATTCAATGTCATTCAAAGGTCAAGGTCAAATTCAACTTGCCAGGTACAGTACCCTCATGATAGTGAGAAAATTTTTGAAGTTTGAAAGCAATAGCCTTGATACTTCAGAAGTAAAGTGCATCTAAACACAACATTTAACAAAATATTGAAAGTTACTAAGTCAAAAAAGGGCCATAATTCCGTCAAAATTCCAACCAGAGTTATGCAACTTGTCCTGTACAGTCCTCTTATGATAGTTAGCAAGTGTTCCAAATCTGAAAGCAATAGCTTTGATACTTTAGGAGTAAAATGGACCAATACACAAAACTTAACCAAATTTTCAATTTTCTAAGTATAACAGGGGCCATAATTCTGTCAAAATGCCAGTCAGAGTTACATTACTTTGCCTGCCCTTATGATATTCAGTAAGTGTTGCAAGTAAGAAAGCAATAGCTTTGATACTTTAGAAATAAAGTGGACATAAAAATTAACACAAAACTTAACAAAAAAATTAATTTTCCAAGAATAAAAAGGGGCATAACTCTAAAAATAATGCTGACAAGAGTCATGCACCTCAACCTACACAATTGTCTTGTTGCCATAAAGGAGTATTCCAAGTTTGAGTTAATTATCTTTGATGGTGTTAAAGTTATTTGACTTTATAAAAAACTTCTACCAACGCAGAAAGCGACGGCGATGCCGGGGTGAGTAGTATAGCTCTCATTTTTCTTCGAAAAGTCGAGCGAATAAATCAAAGCTTGTCAGAGTTTTTTTTTGTTTTTTTTAGAGGTCACAGTGACCTTGACCTAGTGACCCAAAAATGGGTGCGGCATGTAGAACTCATCGAGGTGAAGCTACATTTGAAGTTTCAAAGTTGTAGGTTGAAGCACTTTGATTTTAGAGCCAATATTCAAAACCTTAACAAAATGTTAAGGTTTTAGCACAACACGGATGGCGGATGGCAGACGTCGGACGACGAGCTGGCTATTAAAATACATCAGATTTTCTCCGAAAACAGCCCAGCTAAAAATAACTTTAATTTTAGAACAAGAGATGTGTTTGTCAATAACACAATGCCTCCTACTGCGCAGCTTTGATTGATTAATTTTTTATCATTTGGCAGGTACATATAATTATCTCCCTTTAAAGCTTATAAATTCCCTTGGATTTGTTTTTTTGACCTTTGACCTTGAAGGATGACCTTGACCTTTCACCACTCAAAATGTGCAGCTCTATGAGATACACATGCATGCCCAATATCAAGTTGCTATCTGAAGCGACATAGAAGTTATGAGCATTTTTCGAAAACTAAACAAAAATTGTGACAGACGGACGGACGGACAGTCCGATCACTATATGACCTCCTTCGGGGGCATAAAAATATGTGTATCCATATTTCAAAATCATTCTTGCAATTTAACATACACTATTACATAAACAGCTATTGTTGCTTTCATCACCTTATACTGCACATATACAAGTTGTAATATATTAAAAAATATTGTTCCATTGTAATAAAACAATTATTTACAGCTTTTGTAATTTATATCAATTATTATAGTACAAATAAGATACAGGTATAATAAGCTATTTCACTTTGTACACCAGGATCTTTTTGCGCTCCCACTGTCCCAAAATAATGGAGTCAGTAATTCTGTTGTAGCAGACTGAATGTGGACACTCAACTCCATCCCTCAGAGTAGCAAGAGTGGCCAGCTTCATACTACCCTTACTATCCACCTGTACGATATTTTTTGAATCATTTCCACACACTAGCACCTGGCCTGCAGGTGTCACATGTAAACCAACCAGAAATTTTACTGCAGGGTCCATGAAGGTGGCAAGGATTGATCCATCCTTGGCCAGAGTGAGCAGCTTGTGCTGGTAGGGGCTAGTGATATACAACCTGTCACCCGTAGGGCTCACTGCACAACGTGCTACTGCAAAACAGAATACATCATTACAATCTTTTGACATACTTATGGGTGTAAATTACAAAACCATACAGTATAAATGTATGTCTGCAAAATTATGCCTGCAGTTATGTTTGTCACTTTTACTTTAGTTGAAAACAACCAATAATGAAACTTTCATGTCTCGTTCTTTTCACCAGTTACCAAAGAAGGATGTAAAAATTATAACCACATACAAATATTTTCTTCATTTCCTATTTGTGTGTGTTGTTGGCAACAAATTATTGTATGAAAAATATTGAAACAATTTCATTCATATAGCATATTACACTTGAATGTTTATTTGATAACAAAATATAACAAGAGTGCCAAACTGTCACAAGATACACCCGTTGAAGGTTTTGGACACCATGCTCAATGCTTGAAATGCACTTAGTGACTTCGAGACCTAGTAATTGACCCGGCATGACCCATATTTGAACTTGACCTAGATATCATTTAGATGTAACATCTGACTAAATTTGGTGAATATCAGATGAAAACAACTTCAATTAGAGAGCGGACACCATGACTGACTAATGGGGTTGTTTACCCTCAGGACTTCGGTTAATAAACCATTGCCCGAGCACACTGCTAAACATTAAAACTCTGCATATAAAAGGTCGAAAACGGCCATAGAATGGACAGCCCGATTTTCCTGGGCTGTACCATTGATACAAATATAAAACTTTGCAGTGTTGCCGCGGTGCTTTAATAAAAATCTAGTAGTTTAAAAATTAGCTTTACACTGGCTGGGCCTAACGCGGTTAAAAAGCGGCGTTTTTATTCGTTGATAGACTTTTAAAACGATGGCGCTGATTGGCGGAAATTTCTTATGCTAAATGCTTGAAATGCACTATGTGACATCGTGACCTCGTTTTTGACCCGCCATGACCCACATTCGAACATGACCTACATATCTTCTAGACACAACTTCTGACCAAATTATGTGAAGATCAGGTGAAAACTACTTCAATTAGAGAGCGGACACCATTCTAAATGCTTGAAATGCACTAAGTAACCTCGTGACCTAGTTTTAGACCCGGCATGACCCATATTTGAACTTAACCTACATATCATCTAGACACAACTTCTGACTAAATTTGGTGAAGATCGGGTGAAAACTACTTTAATTAGAGAGCGGACACCATGCATAATCCTTGAAATGCACTAAGTGACCCTGTGACCTAGTTTTTGACCCGGCATGACCCATATTCGAACTTGACCAAGATATTGTCTAAACACAACTTCTGACCAAGTTTGGTGAAGATCGGATGAAAACTATTTGAATTAGAGAGCGGATACTGCTGTGGACGCCGCCCGCCACCCGCCCGCCAAGGGTGAAACTATAATACGTCCCGTTTTTAAAAACAGGCGTATAAAAAACAGGTCAGAAGAAGTGATTTTCACAGTAATGCACTATCTTTTCATAAAACCTGTTGTGTAGTGACACTCAATATACATTTTTATGCATAAACAGTTTTAAGAGTAAAACTGAAAATGTTTGAGTCTCCAGAGATCGGGATAAAGGTGCGCAGTGCGTTCTTGACCCATTAAACGAAAAACTGCGCATCATTTCCGTAATTCGATGTGCACCATTACGCAATGCGATGCCCGTTGCATAAATCTTATCCATGTATAAGAAAAACTACTCTTACACAAATTATTTGTTGCTTACTCGACTTATGAGATCGTTCATGAAAAATAATCCAGGTAGAAAGATCCCCGCGTCGTCCCGGTAATGTTTGCTAAAGTTGTTGTTGTCATGAAAACTCTTTGATTTACAACGCAAAACGCCTTATTTGAACTGACACGAATTAATTTAATAATATTTGTCAACTTGGCTTTTGCTTTATTTTGATAATTTAATCCAAAGTTTAATGATAGCAAGTGTTTTTTTACTGGAATTGTAAACATAGGGTCAGTTAAAGTCTTTCAAAAATTTGCACTCTGTGTGAATTGGCAGTTTGACGTCATCAAAGGAAAGCAGCTTACTGTCTGAAGCAATAAAGCGACAAATTTCTCACCGACAAAATTGGCTTCTTTGTCTAGCAATCAACATGCGGAACCAATCGTGTGTTTGTTCCTCAATGGCAATTGTCCAATTTAATAATAGCACGTGCATAGCTCCACCTTCGAACCTTTTGCAGTGAACGAGGTGGAGTTGAACGGATAATTGAGCAAGTGTTTTACGCAAATTGTGTTCAGATTTGCAGAAATTACTCGGCCCTAAGAATTGAAATGACAAATACATTTATCAATGATTTTCCGAGATTTACCGATTAGTTCCGATTTACAAACTTTCTGTACAGTTTCTAACTATGCCTATGGCGTACGCCCGTGTTTACAAAATTCCTAAACACATATATCGTAAATAATGGCAGTGTTTTATTGGATTATTTATACTAATTATCAAATTCCAAGGTAATACTATTTTTATCTACTATAATATCGGATTTGTTTAATATAATTAACATGTTAAACAATATAGTTGCGTGACAAACTTGGAAATAAATTTGATGGGGTCACAATTTTACTGACACTCAGATTTTCCTATTGTCTGTAATTTTTACCCGAAATAAATCTTGAGAAGTGCCCGTTCATTATTGCAAAGTGCCCATTCAACTTTGTAAGCGCCCATTGTTGTTTTCATATATGGGGCAGTAATCCCATCAGAGAAAAAAATATCCCGATCTCTGAGTCTCTTACTCCTGTACAAATAACTTTTACATATGCTTAATGACTCTTTATAATACATTTCTTGTGTATAAAGACAAATCCTACATAAAACCTACCTGTCCATTTATCTGATTTATCTTCGTGCAGTTTGCTGACAAGTGTACATGTACCCCTCAGTTTGTACTTGAACAGAGCATTGCCAGAGGTTACAAACAGGTCTCCCTTTTGGTAAACAATACTACCACAGAAATGTTGAAATTTAAGTATTCTGTCTTTCACCAGCTGGCTATTGTTGACTTTGATAAAAAGGATCTTTGAAGGAGGCAAACCATCACCGTGTGCGCCCATTGGACTAACAGCAATACCAAACTCACTGGGAGTGATCTGACAAATACCCAGTGGCTCATTGAGCTCATCAGATACACTACAGTGACTCACCACCTGGTACGTTTGACTCAACAGCTTGACCTTATTATTAAACTTGTCTGCAACTAGGACCTGACCACTAGAAAGAACACATATTTCTCTGATACTGCATTTGAGTTCACCTTCTGTGCATACATCATACTCAGACTTCCTGCCCATCCTAATTACTTTGTCTGGATTTTGCATCACTGTCAATGTCATCCCAAGACCTGACAACTTGGAAAGGTACTCCACAATTTCATTATTAGGCTGAAAAGATATTGAAGATTTTACTTCAACAAAGTTCTCCTTCTGATATTTTTCAAACTGCTGAATTTTATCCTTGCATTTAATGCTGGCTATAAGAGATAGTTCCTGCTTGTTTTTATCACCAATGTCGTGAATAGCTTCTCCAAGTTGTTTTAATTCATCTTGAAGAGTGGAACATTTGTCGATATCCCGATCAAGAGGGGCTTGCAGTTTGGTCAGTGTATCTTTCAATTCCTGCATTGCCTTTTGTTCAAGCTTGTTTAAGGCTGCAATTATTTGTTTACGATTTTCCTGTATTTTGTGTAACTGCTCATCATATGTACTTAGCAGAGACTGAATGCTATCCTCCTGGTTTTCTTGAAGCTCCTTCAGTTTTGCCAAAGTAGTTTGGATGGTAACTGATACTTGTTTGAGGTCTGTGGGGGTACTTTTTACCAAGTCTGATAAAAGAATCACCCTTTTGCATGTCCTGTAAAAAAATCATATTGTTTTGATAAAAACAAATTTTTCATAAATTAAGCAAAGTATTTAATTTTTACAATTTGATCATTTGCAAATCTGGAAATTTTAAGTAACAAAAATCTTCATTGATTATCTTTATTAATTGTTTTATTAATGCAGGAAAATGATAACTTATATAATTTACCTCAAACTAGACTCAAGCGTGGTTTAGTTTCATGTGTGTAGTCTTAAACCAAAGTTAGGTTTTAAGTGCATCAGACTATTAAAATTACCCACATAAAAAGAAGTTCATCAATGAAATATTTGGTTATTGATAGCGCAAGAAATGGCGGTTTCTTCAAATAACATATTTATTATTCCTATTCTTTACACAAATTTTTTGGATAAGTATTAAAGTTCATTTCAAAGCAGTTTAAAACCATAAACTTTCAGTCTTTAATGTTTTTAAGACAAATGAG
The DNA here is from genome assembly GCF_020536995.1 of Dreissena polymorpha. NCBI lineage: Eukaryota > Metazoa > Mollusca > Bivalvia > Myida > Dreissenidae > Dreissena > Dreissena polymorpha. The sequence continues at coordinate 51,417,751 of NC_068369.1, forward strand.
ATAAAAAAAAATACCTATGATTCAGAATAGCACATTTATTGCAGCACAGCTGGCTATGGTCTTCGCAAAACATTTCATTGTTTTCTTCTTTATGAACATCACATTTAAGAAGAAAATCTTCCATCTTCTTGGCAACTGGCCATTTCTTCATATCTCCTCTTCCATGAGGGGAATGTTGCGTAAACAACTGGCTGTGCAAGTCAATACATTTCCTGCAGAAAAACTTAGCGCAGGATTCGCAATAATAATCAGCTGATTCCTCTAGTTTCTTTTCTTCGCAGGTCGAACACAAGAAGTCTAGGACCATGTCAGATCCTTTTTCAATAGTGGGTTGCGAAAAGGTTGCCATTTTGTTGCCCACTGAAGCTTTTGATGTCTAAATCTTTGATTTAACTCAAATAATAAGGTATCTTGTCTTTTTAATTATCAAACTAAACAAAACACACTAATCTAGCTATTGTCCAAAGATTATCAACAAGTAATGTCCAGTGTAACAAAGTCAAATACAAATCAATCTGAAGTTTTTTTGCAAGGTTTTAACCCTAGTAAACAAAGTACTTGTGTCACTGGTCATGTGACATAAAACAATACTGGCCTAAGTGGCAAAGATTTGTTAAACAATTGGCTTGTGCGTGCATACAAAGAATAAGTATCTCAATTCAAGGAACCAATAAAAAAAGCATCCAGGCTAACTTTGTTACAATGGTATTAACAAGAATCATCTATCTGTATTCTTTGAAACAATTAATTTGTAAGTACCCCCTCCAAAAACAAAAGACCATTTATCTGTATTTTTTAAAACAATTAATTCGAAAGTACCTTCTTCAAAAACAAAAGAAAATTTATTGCAGCTTAAGTGATAACATAATTGGCAATATCTTTCTATTTCCTGTTGATTTGTTGTTAACAAAAGTATCATTCAACATAAAATTCTGATATATTTATGTATATAAAATGTAGTAAAATTCCTGTTTTATTTACGTCTGTAAAATCATGTGGATAAGAATTTCAACAAGAGCACCGCCTTGCGGGTGCAGACCGCTCATCTATTTTCTTTTTAAAGGTGAAGGGACTCTCATTTTCAATCACAAAGGAGGGAGGGGTGGAGTGAAGAGGGGTGTATAGTGTGGGGTTGTGGACATTTATTACATTATCTTCCAAAAAAGCGAAAAAAAAAAAAAATCGGGGGCGGAGGGGGGTGGGGGGAAGGGCGATGGGGGGGGGGGATTTTTTGGGTGCGATGGTTGGACGGTATTTCAAACATAACCGTTTAAAAAAAAAAAATTGGGGGGGGGGGGGTTGGGGTATAGTGTGAGGGTGTGGTGGTAATTTGTGAGATGATCTTAAAAAAAAAAAAAAAAAAAAAAAAAATTGGGGGGGGGGGTGGGGTGGGGGGGGGGTATAGTGTGAGGGTGTGTGGTGGTCATTTGTGAGATGATCTTAAAAAAAAAAAAAAAATAGGGGGGGTGGAGGGGGGAGGTGGGGGGGGAGGGGGGGAGGGGGGTGGGGGGGAGGGGGGGAGGGGGGGGAGGGCACGGGGGACGGTTTGGGTGGAGTCTATTGTGGTATGTCAGGTAAGAGTAGTTTCGTCAAAGTATCAATCAAATCTAATCATAAATAAAGAAGTTATGGCAATTTTAGCAAAATTTAATAATTTGACCTTGAGAGTCAAGGTCATTCAAAGGTCAAGGTAAAATTCAACTTGCCAGGTACAGTGACCTCATGATAGCATGAAAGTATTTGAAGTTTGAAAGCAATAGCCCTGATACTTAAGAAGTAAAGTGGATCGAAACACAAAATTTAACCATATATTAAAAGTTACTAAGTCAAAAAAGGGCCATAATTCCGTAACAATGACAACCAGAGTTATGCAACTTGTCCTTTTACTGTACCCTTATGATAGTTTTTGAGTGTTCCAAGTATGAAAGCAATATCTCTGATACTTTAGGGGTAAAGTGGACCAAAACATAAATCTTAACCAAATTTTCAATTTTCTAAGTATAAAGGGCCCATAATTCCGTCCAAATGCCAGTCAGAGTTACATAACTTTGCCTGCACGGTCCCCTTATGATAGTTAATAAGTGTTGCAAGTATGAAAGCAATAGCTTTGATACTGTAGGAATAAAGTGGACCTAAACACAAAACTTAATCAAATTTTCAATTTTCTAAGTATAAAAAGGGCACATAATTCTGTCAAAATGCCAGTCAGAGTTACATTACTTTGCCTGCACAGTCCCCTTATGAAAGTTAGTAAGTGTTGCAAGTATGAAAGCAATAGCTTTGATGCTTAAGGAATAAAATGGACCTAAACACAAAACTTAACCAAAATTTTCAATTTTCTAAGTATAAAAAGGGCACATAATTCTGTCAAAATGCATGCCAGAGTTATCTAACTTTGCCTGCCCAGTCCCCTCATGATAGTAAGTAAGTGTAACAAGTTTGAATGCAATAGCATTGATACTCACTGAGAAAAGTGGACCTAAACGCAAAACTTAACCAAAATTTTCAATTTTCTAAGTATAAAAAGGGCACATAATTCTGTCAAAATGCACGCCAGAGTTATCTAACTTTGCCTGCCCAGTCCCCTCATGATAGTAAGTAAGTGCACCAAGTTTGAATGCAATAGCATTGATACTTTCTGAGAAAAGTGGACCTAAACGCAAAACTTAACCGGACGCCAACGCCGACGCCAAGGTGATGACAATAGCTCATAATTTTTTTTCAAAAAATAGATGAGCTAAAAATTAAAACTAGAAATTTCTATCTAAAGTAACAACCACATGCTACTTTGTTGGAAGGCCTTGGCAGTTAAGTTTGAAGAACAGGTTTTCAAACAATTTGCGAGCTTACTACCTATAAAGTTGCATCTTGAACCCCTCATATTAAAGTCAAAAATTGACCCTGACAAAATTTCTGCATGAAGATAAGCGAGAGGGCCAAAGACACTAAGGCACTCAACTTGAACCCACAGGAACCAAACTGTTCAGAGCAGATAGTAATCATCAGGTTTCACAATAAAACAGTGCCCTTCAACCGACAGCCATCAGAGCTCCAGATAAGGGTCGTATTTTCGTAATTAAGTATTATTTTCAAGTCATTTACGTATTTATTTTAAAATCTGGTCGAACTATTAAGAATTACAAAATCAAGTTACTAATATTATGTTTACATCGGTTCGTATCGATTTTTATTGAGTTATTTTCGAGTATTAAAGATCTTTTCGGTACTTATATAGAATGCTTATCGGGTTTGTTAAACGAAGCGCATTTTTTCCAATAAAAGCGGCGTGTACAGTCTATCTGTCAAAAAATGGCTGCGCCCAGATGACGTCCTAAAAAAACTGCAAAGCGTGCAAAAAAAACGCTCTTTTAACATATTGTACGCAAAGTGAGCCGAAGTTGAATGTTAAGAAAGACATTATAGAACAGATCTTATACGATGACACCCATTATTATTTATTTAAGTTCATTTAGAAAAGTTAAGAATTATTATCCAAAACTTAGTAGTAACGTTAAGAATAAAATTTCAGAGTTAAGAATTATTTTTGAAAATCTGGTAGTAACGTTAAGAATTTCACAAAACCTTATCTGGAGCTCTGGCCATGTTTCATAACAAATCACAATCCTATTAAACTCAGTTTAGATATCATAACATATTTTTTAAATGAAAAATTTAGTGAGTTTTATTATGACCAGATAAGGAAAACTTCCCTGCCTCGTGGTAGTGATGTTTTTCAATTAAGCAGAATCATATGTTCCTCTGCAGAGAAAACATTAGAACTAATCTTCAGACCAAGAGTGACAAGTATTGGGCAATAATGTGACCTCATGAGTGTTTAAAAGCTTTTCCTTCTATCTAACCTATCCCCCAAATTTTTTTTTGTCACAATATTGCACTATATATTCAGATAAAAGGAAACGTCTTGAGGGCACAGTAGTTGGGGGGACAAGTATTTTTATATCTAAAATTTCAAAGGGCCATAACTCTGTGAAAAATCATCCGACCAGAACCAGCTGGTAATATGCACATCTCCTCTTGGTAGTGAAGCTTCCCATAAACTTTCATTGAATTCCGGTAATGAGTTGTTGCTGAGAAATAGCCTGGACAAGAATTGCACTATATGTACAGTTAATGGAAAATTTCAAAAATTTAAAAGGTCCATAACTCTGTAAAAAATCATCCAACCAGAACCTTCTGATAATATGCATATCACCTCTTAATAGTGAAGCTTTCCATAAAGTTTCATTGAATTCCGGTTATTAGTTGCTGAAAAATAGCCCGGACAAAAATTGCACTATATGTACAGTTAATGTAAAATTTCAAAGGGCCATAACTCTGTGAAAAATCATTCGACCAGAACCTGCTGATAATATGCACATCTCCTCTTGGAAGTGAAGCTTCCCATAAAGTTTCATTGAATTCCGGTTATTAGTTGCCGAGAAATAGCCCGGACAAGAATTGCACTATATGTACAGTTAATGGAAAATTTCAAAGGGCCATAACTCTGTGAAAAATCATCCGACCAGAACCCGCTGATAATATGCACATCTCCTTTTGGTAGTGAAGCTTCCCATAAAGTTTCATTGAATTCAGGTCATTAGTTGCTGAGAAATAGCCCGGACAAAAATTGTGCACGGACGGACACACGCGAGGAAGGACGGACGGACAGACGAAGCGGCGACTATATGCTCCCCCCAAAATAAATTTTGGAGGAGCATAAAAATAATGAGTCAACATTTAAACGTGCAGCTTGAATGCAAAGACATCTATGTTGCTAACAGACTAAGGAAGTATATAGATCTGTGATTGTTAAATTTGTGCGTCAACAAATAAAATATGATGTCATGAAGAGCGGAAAACTATTTCAGAGCACAGGCATTTATATCAACTAGGTCTTGACAAAAACAAACGCAGAGGTGCTAGTATCCCTACATCTCATAAATCCTGGCCGTGTCGAAAGATACTTTGACTTGGTATTTCATTTGGTAATACAATGTTTAAAACTAAAAGACCAAGCTAAACTTACCTTTATGAATAAGACTTATTTATTTCTGAATATAAATTAATATTTATTTTTGCGGAAACGAATGTTGTTTGCTGGTTTCTATAGATATATGATTACGGAATACTTTTGTCTGTTTCGTTATGTAATGTTATGTACGGAATGCCTCTGACAGGTTCGTTAGAACAATAGAATAACGCATTTTTCTTACCACGATATATTACAACATTCCTCCTTTTGCAAATTGCCTGTGCTTGCGTTCAGATCGCCAAATAACCCCACCCACCGCACCCTGATCAATATCGAGACTGGTCCGACATCCACAGTTTAAGATGCACAGAGTCAATTTGAAACCATATCTTGCGAAAATATGAGCCGCGTTCTGAGAAAACTGGGCATAATGCATGTGCGTTAAGTGTCATCCCAGATTAGCCTGTGCAGTCCGCACAGGCTTATCAGGGACGACACTTTCCGCCTTAACTTGATTTTCGGCAAGGAGGGACTTCCTTGAAATTAAAAATACCATAACAGGGGAAAGTGTCGTCCCTGATTAGCCTGTGCGGACTGCACAGGCTAATCTGGGACCACATTTTACGCACATGCATTAAGCCCAATTTTCTCAGAACAAGACACATATGACCTAAACATTTGAGTTATATGAGTCTGCCGGCAAGTCCTTTATTTCCAGTACATGTACACCCACTCCTGGCGGGCTCCTAAAATCCAATGGCCGACATCCAAGCCCATTTTGGTGCTGGGGCCAGGCAACATCCTCACAAACGATCAAGATCGGGCCAACCTTGGTCTTGTACAACTGGGGCGCTTTTCGACGGACAGAGTAACACGGCGCTTGGAATGTCTTAAGTGCTACAACTGACCAACGCACTGTCCCCTGTTTATATAGTGAACATGCATTTTTCCGGTGACCAACGCACTGTCTTGTGTTTATATAGTGCACAGGAATTTTGATAGTTTTTGTTGCTACCATATTTGAACTTTCAATTTGTCGTCGGTTTTTATGTTTTAATATAATATGTCTGTTATTTTATTGTCATATGAGCCTTTTTTATATTTTAAATATGTCTGGTAATTTTATTGTCATATATGTCTCGTTTATTTTATTTGCCTTCCTGTAGCAGTGCTGGAAAATTCTGTTTGCCGGGGGTCGGATGGGCATGCGCAATTATTCTAAAACATTTAGCTCTCGAATGGACTCTGGGCTACATGCATAGTATATCAACCTAGTCTTTTTGGTAATTCCAAGTCATTAACGATTACGCTTAAAAAATAGTAGCAATACCGTAGGGGAAAAACATTTAGGTGTCAAATAGCTGGTTGAGCGATTATTGGTATTTTAATCTCGGAGTAAGTATGAGAAAAGGTGGTATCGCTGGTTGTAAAATTGTGATCGCAAGTGTAGTGATTATTGATATTAAAAGAGTCAAGTAAAAGTGTGATCGCAAGTGTAGCGATTATTGATATTAAAAGAGTCAAGTAAAAGTGTGATCGCAAGTGTAGCGATTATTGATATTAAAAGAGTCAAGTAAAAGTGTGATCGCAAGTGTAGCGATTATTGATATTAAAAGAGTCATCTAAAAGTGTGATCGCAAGAGCTATTCTCAATGGTCAAGCGATTGGCAGAACTAGGTTTAGCCCAGTCAAGTATATGGTTTTTCCTAGTTCGATCGCTTGATTAGCAATAGCATTTTTTATTTTGGGCAGGCGGTGTTGCTGCTATAACGGCGTTACTTCACGTCTGTAATTGTAACGTGTGCTCATCCACACCCGGTAGGATTATTTTTCAAGTAGCAGGTTTCCACAAGTGAATAGCCGATCTTTCGGGGCTTGTGTGGTTACCACCGGCTGTTTTTTCTGTTTAACGCTGCGGCCTTTCTATCCCACTTTTTTAAATATATAATATATTAAATAGATCTGTTAGTGAATACTTAATGCATTCTTTTACATTTTTGTAATTTTATTGGGTGGCAAAATATATTGGAATCGTGTCATTAAACTTGTTAACTGAAGTAATGTGTTGTTAAATCGTTGCAGTCATAAAATAAATATATTAAATAACGTTACAAAAAATCATTTAATTTGTGTACTCCAAGCCATTTTAATCAATTAAAACATTTCTCACTAAATAGACTGTCATGGCTTTACACAACTCGTGCACAACTTGCAAGCATAATCCTGAATGTAAATATGGGGAACATTCAATCCATACTTTGTAAAATGCTAGTGAAGTAAACGAGTGCCGGGTCAATGCTGTCAATCTAAACAAAACAATTATCAGTGTGTTTTGTTTGTCTGCAGTTTTCATGGCGTCTTTGGATATTGTACAAAATATCGATGTAAAATAAACAACAACTATGTTTGTCTTTATACTGAGAACTATTATTCAACATTAATGTATTTTCATTGTTTTGTTGTTTTTCTTTTTTCCTTCTCACCTTACACATAGTTTATTGTACATGTGTGTTGTTGTTGTTGTTTCTGGAAATTTTTCTACTTTCTTACTTTACATTTTGTTCAAGCTAGTAAGAAAATCCCATTCTAGATGACGCAATTGCGCGATTGGCTCTATTTTTCCAAAGATCGCTCACATTTTCAGCACGTGTGCGAGAAAATTAGCGCGCTATATATCCAGGAGTACTCTTTAAGATTAAAGCAATGTCTACGAAAATTTTGAGAGCCGATTTACGATTGTCAATTGTATGTTGTGCTTTGACAAAACTAAAGCTCGCCTAAAGGCGAAGAGTTGTTGTGTTGGAAAAATGGATATTGGCCAATAAGAGCGCACGCTTTGAATGAGCGACAGCACTCATAGGCAGTCAATACCTGCAGTAAAATCATGCAGAGGACGCATGATGTAATTGCTATTAGTGCGTGGTTTTGTAGCAGTTTGTTGACTTTGTTAAACCTTCCAGTATAACACACTTATCAGACCATACGGTGTACACCTTCAAGATGAAATCGTGGCCAGTTACTTAGAACACTGATGATTGCAACCGAGTGAAATCCCTGTGCATTTCGTCCATATTTTCAAAACATTTATTTGACACGTCAAGCGTTTTAACACATTATAGTTTAATTCATTTCACACAACTGTAAACGTTTTGTTGAATTCTCGAATGAGACCAAATTAAATTTGTAATCCACAACACACCTCAGAATTTTAATGTTTATTTCACGTTAACAATTTATCGCTTCAAATAAACAGTTCTCATTCATTTTTTTTTATCCTTTGGCTCGATAACAAGCGCGTGAAAATCATGACGTTATACCATTACGTCATCCGCATGGAAAGAGTGAGTGTATCAATTGTTGTATTAAAATTGTTTAACGCTGAGCCCTGCATATCATGAAAGGCATTCAAATCAGTACATGTTTTGTTTTGTTTTATTTAGAAGGATACAGAAATATCATGTGGAAACAAATTTGCGTTTTTTAGCACGGAATGTGCTGTTTTATTTAACAGCATTTCACTGATCTGAATGTATGAAATAATGTTCAAGGTAAAACAATTAAACAATAAAACTAAGGTGTATTAAAATGTATTTAATAATTGCCCCATGTTTCTGAAAAAAAAACATAGCCCTGTATTTTTCAAAGTGAGGGGTAAATTTACCTAAATTTATCTACTTTTGGATTTATAGAAAAGGCACTGCCTGGGTTAGTTCTCTTATTAGACTTTAAAAAAGCATTTGATTGATTGGCATGGTAATTTGTACACAATACCCTTTCCTTCTTTAATTTTTGTCGTACATCACGGATTGGTTTCATGTAATATATTAAGATTCTAAATCAGCTGTTTCTCAGTGTGGCTACTTATCTAATTTATTCACAATGTGAAAGAAGCTGCACCCAAGGAGATGCCCTTTCAAGTTATAGTTTAATCCTCTTCGCTGAAGTGTTGTCAATTGTATTGAGAGATAACAAGAAAATGAAAGGAATAAGTATTCATGGAATTGAGCATTAAATGTCCCAGTTTGCGGACGATACTGCTATTTTAAGGACAATACTGAACAATCCTTAAATGAAACACTTACTGTTTTCCTGGATTTTGCAAATATTTCAGGTCTGAATGTAAATTTTGAGAAATGTGGACACTCCACAAACTAAGAACATTTAATGCTTCTGCCATAACAAAACTCAGGAATGTGTGGTTAACTGAGCACTAAAAGTGCCTTGAATTTCCAGAATATTTTTTTTTTTCGGGAAACGGCCTGGCCTTTTTTGAGGGAAATTAATGCACACGAAAACTCCTGATTTTGAGGAAGAACAAGCAAAGTCTTAAATAATCAATTTAACATATTTTACCGCTTTAAAAACAAATTCAAGGCAAAAGGTAATTTAATTATGCAATATTTTTCTACATTGGATCAGGTAAACTTATATAATGAGATTGATTTGCTGTTTAAAATTTAGTTTTTTCAACCAATTAACAATTAATAGGTTGACATTACTTCAAGAACAAGTTATTTTACACTCAGGCCACTCCAAATCGATTTGTTGGTCTACGGATTTTTTTTTTTTAAAGTTGAAGAGGCGAGCAAAATTATTTATTTTTTTTAAACAGGAAAATTCTCCAGCGAGCGAAGAGCGAAGAATACAAAAAAACAAATTTCAATAGAAAAATATTGCATTATCAAGAGATACAGGTTAAAACAGCTATATTTTTCATTCAAATCAATTGTAATACAAAGATTATAATTTTATCGACCTCATGTTTATAGGAGTTAGTTGCATATGACCTTTGACCACGAAATACCATAAATTCATGTAAACCATATCATTGAAGTGAGGGACACATGTTTACCTACTGCTGCTTATATTTGTTTGAAGTTTCAAACAGTGAAAGCTGTGAAAAGGTATACCATGTTACAAGCTGTGAAAAGGTATACCATGTTGCAATAGCACTTAAAGAGGGACAATCATCAAAATGATAATGACATACAGTCGGACAAAGGTCATGCATATAATCCATTGTCGCTACCTTATTTTAAAAGGGGCCTATTGATGGCTAGTACGGTATTAAATTTTTCTGAAAGAAATGTATACATTACAAAGAACTTATTTGATGTTTCTAAAATACACGGACCTAGCTGTTAAACATGTTCTGTCAACCATGTATTTTAAAAATGATAAAACGTTGTCCCTATGAGACTTTTAGCACCAGCATTTAATGATTTTATGTTTATTTTTTGTTCACTTAAAATTGTGTTATAGGAAAAATTTGCCTACGTATAGGGAAATACCGTCCATATGCCCAGTTAATGAAGAAAAAGTATAAAAAAAAACTTACTTCATGTGTCCCGATGTTGTTTGAAATTAAACATGCTTCAACAGTATCTGCTAATAGATGCATGTTCAAACGTAAACAAACACATTCAAATAAGTCACAGAACGTAGAAGATGTGTTTATATTTTTAAGGGTTGGCAGCAGCAACTTTTCACCGCAATTTGTTAAAACGATCACGACAGCGTAACATGTACTGCTCACGCAGGAAGCCATTTTTTCTGGTCGTCTCGATCGAAAATTTTAGCGTCTGCAGTTATCGATTAAAAAGGTTACGAAACACTATATTTGTCATTCGTATTAAGCATCAAAATCGTTTCTGATAGATCACGTTGTTTTTTTTCTTTCACAAATTAAAAAAATACATGCGCTATGGTTACAGAAGGACACAAAAATGAGTGCGAGTGGTAATTTGTTTTCCATTTTGAAAAAATATGTGCGGCAAATCCGACGACCAACAGATTAATTTGGAGTGGCCTCAGCACTCAATTATTTGAAATACTGAATTCTGCCAAATCCTCATCTCTTGCTAGGCAAATTCATGACCATATTTTTCTTTCCAACAAACATGTTAACTATCACTTCGAAGTCTATTTTAGTGATTTCTTTTCAAAATTCGTCAATAAATACTCAGTTTTAATACATTTGTCAGCGTGTTTTTTTTAATTTAAATTCGGGGAAGGTATTTTGCCTCATTCCCAATGTAAGCAAGAAACCGTCGGAGACGGGTGATGCTCCCCAAAGGTTTTTTTGTCACAATATTGCACTATATATTCAGATAAAAGGAAACGTCAAAATAATACGATGGATGGTTTAGCAACTTACAAATTTCAAAGGGCCATAACTCTCTAAATAAATCATCTAACCAGAACCCACAAATAACATGCGCATCTCCTCAAGGTAGTTAAGCTTCCCATAAAGCTTCATTGAATTCCAGTCAGTAGTTGGGGAGAAATAGCTTGGACAAGAATTGCACTATATATGTACAGTTTAAAGAGAATTTCAAAGGGCCATAACTCTGTGAAAAGTCATCCGACAATAACTGGCTGATAATATGCACATCTCCTGTTGGTAGTGAAGCTTTCCATAAAGTTTCATTAAATTCCCGTAATAAGTTGCTGAGAAATAGCTCGGACAAGAATTGCACTATATGTACAATGGAAAATTTCAAAGGACCATAACTCTGAAAAATCATCCGACGAGAACCGGCTGATAATATGCACATCTCCTCTTGGTAGTGAAGCTTCGCATAAAGTTTCATTGAATTCCAGTCATTATTTGCTGAGAAATAGCCCGGACAAGAATTGCACTATATGTACAGTTAATGGAAAATTTCAAAGGGCCATAACTCTGTGAAAAATCATCCGACCAGAACTGGCTGATAATATGCACATCTCCTTTTGGTAGTGAAGCTTCCCATAAAGTTTCATTGAATTCCGGTCATTAGTTGCTGAGAAATAGCCCGGACAAGAATTGCACTATATGTACAGTGAATGGAAAATTTCAAAGGGCCATAACTCTGTGAAAAATCATCCGACCAGAACCGGCTGATAATATGCACATCTCTTGGTAGTGAAGCTTCCCATAAAGTTTAATTGAATTACGGTCATTAATTGCTGAGAAATAGCCCGGACAAAAATTGTGCACGGATGGACGGACACACGGACGGACAGACGCACGCACGCACGCACGCACGGACAGACGAAGCGGGGACTATATGCTCCCCCCAAAAAAAATTTGGGGGAGCATAATAAAAGCAAATACTTTTCCCAATTTGGACCAAAAAAATTCCCAATTAAAAGTTTCCAAAAAAATATTGTCTTATTTTGTTTAGATTGTTTGGGGATGTCAGAGGGGAAAAATACGTCTAGGGGGAACAGGCTGAAATTAGGCGGGTCTCAAAGAAGGAGAAAAACCTGCTTGAGCATCTATACTTCATGGTGATACTTAGTTAAAGCACTAATTCCATAAATGAGTTTCACACTCCCACTTGTAGCGATTTTGACAACGCAATAGCTATAAATACGTGTACTAATTAAAGTAACTTCTTGGTAACTAAATGAACAATAGATAAAACATTGTGCAAAGTGTCCTTCATTATATTGGTTAAGTGATGCTTAAAAGAAGCAATTCAATTTAGACTAGCCTTTTCTTATAAAAACATGCAGTTGATGAATTGCTATCAAGTACAATAAGTAATCAGGTCATAATCTAGAATGAACACGCGACCACTTTGTGACCAGATTGTGTATAGGAAGTTTAGTTTAAACCTTTTGTTTCGCTCAATTGCATTGAAAGTACTAACTACTTATTTTAAACACTCTGGGCGTAGAACTAGTACTTTGTGTCTTTGGGGGAGATCTAAATAATTCTCCCATAGTAGGGATTGAACAGGTTAACTCCTGGTAGCTATAGGTGGACACCCATATCCATTACACGATTACACATCATAGAGGTCGCCATCGTGTAATTGTGTATCGCTGGATCCTAATTGAGGATGACCCATGGCATTAAGGAATTCAGTGCTGGAACCGAATTTTAAAGGCCTTTGCAAACAGTTTGGATCCAGATGAGACGCCACAGAACGTGGCGTCTCATCAGGATCCAAACTGTTTGCTATTCTGATAGTATTCTTTGAAAAAAAATCGAAGAAAATGCTAATTTTAGAAATTCAGCAGACAACATTTTGGCAGACGACAAATTTCCCAGCATGCAAAGGATTAAGGCATTCAATTTGAATCATACCAATCAGCGCAATAATCAAGGGGTTGCTGTCTTGACAATTGTGACACTGGCTTCATGACATTTTGTATAGATTAAAGTGAATTAAAATATAAACAGTCTATTATGTAAAGTTGGAAAACGACATTAATTCTAGAATGGACTGTTTCAGCTTCATTTGCTTTGTTTTGACCAAGCAAATGTCAGTGGTCATAAAAACAAAGATTAAAGTCATAGATTACAGAGTTCTCTATTAAAAATAGATGGACCTTTGGTCTTACACTGTATGGGCAAACCCTCTTTGCTCATGCACCGCATGGGCATACCCCCTTTGCTCATACACCGTATGGGCAAACCCTCTTTGCTCATACACTGTATGGGCAAACTCCCTTTGCTCATACACCGCATGGGCATACCACCTTTGCTCATGCACCGTATGGGCAAACCCTCTTTGCTCAAACACCGCATGGGCATACCCCCTTTAGTCATACACCTGTCGGGGGCAAACCCTCTTTGCTCATACACCGCATGAGCATACCCCCTTTGCTTGGCACTAAACATGCATGGATCAGACTCCATTAGCAACATTTGCTCATATGTGTATGAACAAACAATATGCAAATGATGTATGCTGAATGAGTATGTGAAATATAGACAGGATATTTGTTGGTTTTGGTAAAGTGATCATAGAAATAGAAATTATTCTTTTTGTGAGTGGCGAAGTGAAAATATATACTTTCTATGATCACGAGCGAATACAAGTAAGTAAGTAAGTAAGTTGTTTATTATCGTGACATGTGCAATATAACAAAACATCATATTAATATATATACAAATATGCTTTGCACCCGACCCGATGGGTCTATAAGTCACCAAAACAGAAGTTATCAGAAAACAGAATAGTAAGTAAGAATATTTCAAAATATGTACAATAGCACCACGTACACTGGTGCATATGGATAATATTTAACGAATATGAATATAAACGAAAAATTGTGTACAGGAATTAATGTCGATGGTATACTCATTAAGGACTATGCATAGATAACAGTTCGTCGTTTTAAATATGCTTTTACAATACATTTAGCCAGTTTTTGCGGACATAAAGACATAAGTATATTAAGTTTACTAATAGAATTGTGGTTCATCAGCTCAGGTGATATATCTGCCAAGTGTATGTGCCGTAAATCATTGTAAGTATCACATTCAAACAAAAAGTGTACTTCATCTTCTATACTATCAGCATGGCACAATCTACACGTCCTCTGTTGTAAAGGTTCTCCTACAAATCGCCCAGTTTCAACTAGTTATGGCAGTATACCCATTCTTAATTGGCACAACATTGATCGTTCATTATTTTTTAGGTTAAGTTCAATGCAAATCGACAGTCTATTGAGACTAACAAATTTCTTATTATTTTATGCCCCGATTGACAAACTCACTGCTATAAAATCCATTTATTGAAAAAAAATTGCGGGAACACGAATTATATGACACTACGTCATTTCACAATTTTGAGCCAGACGGTCATTTGTGGGCCGTTGCAATTAGTGTTGAAGATCTGAGGATTTAAAAAAAATAACAGAAAAAAAGTATTGATATTTTTCACTGTTTGAACAGGTGAAACATACATTTTATGTCACACATATTTCACAGTTAACCATCAAAAAGCATAAAATAATATGCTGTTGTTGTATGATTTTTCAACACATCTGGAAGCCTCATTTCATAAATAAACAACAATTTTCATTATGCAAAGTCATATTTTATTGTTTTCCCTGTTTTACTTCATTTGGAAAGTTTTTGACATGTATGGAGACTTGTACGTTAGGTTTCATTACATATAATTATGGTTTTAAAGAACAACATGCAGTTTTCAAAATTAAGGTTTTAATGTCAAAAAAGTTTCTTAAAGGTCACCTTATTTCTGGCTGATTTAAAAAGTAAAAACGCTAGAATGATTTTATTGTAAATATGTTTGTTCTTTGAAAAATGGTCATTAGTTATGCAAATAATCATAGTGCATCAAATCACACATAACAAGATGTGTTTGTGAAACACAATGTCCCCCTATATGATGTTTGACCTTGAAGGATGACCTTGCCCTTGTGAAGGAAGACCTTGACCTTGACCTTTCACCACTCAAAATGTGCAGCTCCATGAGATACACATGCATGCCAAATATCAAGTTGCTATCTTCAATATTGCAAAAGTATTCATAAAATAAGCGATTTGGGCCACATATATTTGACCTCTGACCTTGAAGGATGACCTTGACCTTGACCTATCACCACTCAAAATGTGCAGCTCCATGAGATGCACATGCATGCCAAATATCAAGTTGCTATCTTCAATATTGCAAAAGTATTTATAAAATAAGCGATTTGGGCTACATATATTTGACCTCTGACCTTGAAGGATGACCTTGACCTTTCACCACTCAAAATGTGCAGCTTCATGAGATACACATGCATGCCAAATATCAAGTTGCTATCTTCAATATTGCAAAAGTATTCATAAAATGAGCAATTTTGGCCAAATATATTTGACCTCTGACCTTGAAGGATGACCTTGACCTTGACCTTTCACCACTCAAAATGTTCAGCTTCATGAGATACACATGCATGCCAAATATGAAGTTGCTATCTTCAATATAGCAAAAGTTATTGCAAAATGTTAAAGTTGGCGCAAACAGACCAACGTACAGACCAACAGACCAACAGACCAACAGACAGGGCAAAAACAATATGTCCCCCACTACTATAGTGGGGGTCATAAAAAGACAAATAAATTAGCAATCTTGCAGTATTAAAAATGAGGACCAATACATAATGTGTTTCATAGTGTGTTTTTTTTAATATGAAAATTTACCTTTGTACTCCTTAAGTTTAATATAGACTTAAATTTAATAATTAATTAAAAAATAATGTTTATGCGGTCCAATAACTTGACCTGTAATTATTAAATTCACCAAAAAATATTTTTATGCAGATTACTTTTTATATTTGACATAACTATTGGAAGGTAGACACATTTTTTTAAATGATAAAAATACATAGATTATGTATGACATCATCAAAATGTACAATCATTTTCAGTCATTCGAATACAATATCAAAATTTAGTTCAGGAACTTAACAGTAAATGCATATTAAAACAAGAAATGTGTTTGTCACAAACACTATGTCACCTACTGCGCCACTTTGAAGCTATATATTTGACCTTTGACCTTGAAGGATGACTTTAACCTTGACCTTTCACCGCTCAAAATGTGCAGCTCCATGAGATATACATGCATGCCAAATGTCAAGTTGCTATCTTCAATATTGCAAAAGTTATGGCAAATGTTAAAGTTTGACACAAACACATAAACAAACACACAAACAAACCAACAGACAGAGCAAAAACAATATGTCCCCCACTGCAGTGGTGGGGGACATAAAAATTACACATTTTAAGTAAAACAACAACACAATTTCAGTTTGCCATTGCCTTAAACAGAAGAAATTATAGTTTATCCTATTGTTACATTAAAACCGATAGAATAACAACGGATACTATAAACGTTAGCTCTATACTATTGTTAATTTTAGAGCATGTCTTTTGTGATCCTCTAATTTTTTGTTAATTTTAGAGCATGTCTTTTGTGATCCTCTAATTTTTGAACACTGTATGATTCAATGTTATTTCATAACAAATGATGATGTTTGAAGTAAACAAACAATTCATTTCAAATATTGGGAAACCAACGCTATTGCTTTGATTTTTTAGCGATAAACGACCACAAATTAATTGGATAAACATAATATTATGTTATGCTGGATAGAGATCAAGATTACCATGCTCGGCTTGAAGCTCGCGTGATAAACTTGATGTCAATCAGACACTCACATAATATTTGCTATTTATCATGCAAGTTATCTTTGTATCTGAATGAAACCAAGGCATGTTTTGATTTGAGGTAAAACAAATATGGCCTTATTCATACTAAAATTGTCCCCCCCCCCCATTAGAGAAAACAAACATTATACTTGTTTGAATTTTTTTTCATGAACATTTTGAATTAATATCAATTAAAGCAAGCAATCAAATGATATATACATATCACACCCCATAGAAGGTGTTTGAGGGTTGACAATATATTGTATTAACGTGTACAACACAGCTAGTTGCTGGTATGAACTCTAAACGAACCCTTATGTCAATTTAATAAAATCTGATAAAAAATAAAATAATTTAGTACCGGAACATAATCTCAGTTAAAAGTCCTTGCATAATTGACGCTCTTTATGCGGAAATCCCATTCTACTATTTTAGCTCTACATGAGAGTGTTATAATTATGTCCCATATGTCATAAATAATTATCACCAGATTAGTTTATATGAGAATTTTCCACTTCCTAGTATGCACTCAATAATGCTGGTTTATGCTAAGGATTTCTCTCCTGATCATGTTTTTGGAGTTTCTTAATTAACACATGCATATGGAAGTGCAGTTTCAGCCACAACTTGTAAACAAATTCATAGGAAGCCTTGCACTACATGTGTGTCAGTCCAACATGATATCATTTATTTTATGCTTTTGGGAAGTTTATAGAGAACAAGTGTTCCGCGGTCGGAGACATATTCCCCCACCCCCAACATTGCCTTGACCCTGACCTTTGACCTCAAAATCAATAGGGGTCATCTGCCAGTCATGATAAATGCACATATGAAGTTTCATGATCCTAGGCCTAAGCGTTCTTGAGTTATCATCCGGAAACCATTTAGTAGACGGACCTACATACGAACGGACCGACCGACATGTGCAAGACAATATACCCCCTCTTGTTCGAAGGGGGACATACATATCAGTGAAATAAAACTGATAATTCATTGTTTCAAACAGTAAAAAATAACAGTCAGTACGGCGAAAATTTTTAACAAGACATAACACACTTAGCACAATACATTAAGGTGGTTTTTTTTGCAAACGTCCTGTTTAAGTTTCTTATTCATAAAGGAAATATCAAACCTTATCCTGTCACATGCCTTTAAATCAGCCCGATAACCAGGTAACCTAATATCCCGAAAGATATTAGGCTAGATGACCACGTGACCTCGAATACCCGTCAGTTGCTGTCCGCGCATGCGCACGCCTGAACTATTTTCTATTTATAAAAAATACTTGTTTTCAATTAAAAAATTACAACATACGTGTAAAATACTGTTTGTTTAAAAATTATTATTTTAACAGCATAATTTCTTCTTTGTGTATTGAATTAATAACGATTGACTCAATTTCTGTGCTGTACGGAAGCTAGCCTAAGCGTTTTGCATGACGTGACGTCACAATGTTTTTGCTGCGGCGTGTTTTTTCCCATATTAACTATTTAAACACAAAATACTGGAAAACTATATATTTTAGAAACATTTCAATAAATATTGTAAATGTGACAGGATAAATAGAATAATAGGTTGGTGACGTGGATGGAGAATGGTTATCTGGTTCGTCGGAGGATCTTATCGGGTTCGCCTTCGGCTCACCCGATAACTTCCTCCGACTTGCCAGATAACCATACTCCATCCACGTCACCAACCTATTATTCTCTATTTACCCATTGTATTTCAGATATTTAAGATAATAGAATGTAAAGGTTAAGATATGAGGATGCTTAATAGCGAATAATTTGCTCCATATTTTTATTTTTACTATGTCCATTTTATTGTCATATCTTTTCGATGCATGTTTACACTGTTTGTTGAGAAAAGAGTGTACTATTAGTTTGCCTCAAAGCAAACTTCAAATTGATTAATTTGACTTATTTGTTTTGCTCTTATAAAGATGATTATGACATAATCCCAAGCCGAACATACTTCGGCACACAACAAGGTAAAACATTGACACAATCCCAGGCCGAACAAACTTCGGCACACAACAAGGTAAAACATTGATACAATCCCAGGCCGAACATACTTCGGCACACAACAAGGTAAAACATTGACACAATCCCAGGCCGAACATACCTTGGCACACAAGGTAAAACATTGACACAATCCCAGGCCGAACATACTTCGGCACACAACAAGGTAAAACATTGACACAATCCCAGGCCGAACAAACTTCGGCACACAACAAGGTAAAACATTGACACAATCCCAGGCCGAACATACTTTGGCATACACAACGAGGTAAAACATTGACACAATCCCAGGCCGAACATACTTCGGCACACAACAAGGTAAAACATTGACACAATCCCAGGCCGAACATACTTCGGCACACAACAAGGTAAAACATTGACACAATCCCAGGCCGAACATACCTTGGCACACAAGGTAAAACATTGACACAAGAAATAGAGGATATTTGTTGGATTCGGTGGATTATTATTTTAATTCACGAGTGATCATAGAAAATAATATTTTCACGAGTGGCGCAGGCCGAACATACTTCGGCACACAACAAGGTAAAACATTGACACAATCCCAGGCCGAACAAACTTCGGCACACAACAAGGTAAAACATTGACACAATCCCAGGCCGAACATACTTTGGCACACAACAAGGTAAAACATTGACACAATCCCAGGCCGAACATACTTCGGCACACAACAAGGTAAAACATTGACACAATCCCAGACCAAACATACTTCGGCACACAACAAGGTAAAACATTGACACAATCCCAGGCCGAACATACTTCGGCATCAGACTCTTAACCATTCATGCTATTCTTCATTACAATTAGTTCACAAATAAGGCATTTTCGGCAGGGTCACCTAAGTTTTGAATAAGACTTAGATTTGATCTTTGTTATGATATTATCATTATAAAACTTTTGACCTAGTCATAAAGTGCTACAATTAGTTTTGTGTTACCTTTAAGCTGCTGACCAGGTTTTTGACCCCATTTGAACCAAATTTTACATTGACCTAATTATTTTGCAGAAAACTACTTTGACTTCTAAAGTGGTAAGTATGTGCTTTATATTATTTTGAATCTAACATTATTGTTAACATATAATACGGCTTTTTTCAACAAAACAATACATACATGTGTTTTAATGATGTCAACACACCAAAACAATCATAAATTATGATGATTCATTAACATTATTTCAGATAAATACATTGAATACAAATATAAAACTAATAATGCAAATTTGTCTGGGAACTTATTTATGAAAATTGTACTACTTATGTGGTTTTACTGTGCGAATACAACAAGAGCACCGCCTTGCGGGTGCAGACCACTCATCTATTTTTCTTTTTAAAGGTGAAGGGACTTATCTCAATACTTGAATCAAAAAAGATGGAGGGGTGGGGTGGAGAGGGGTGTATAGTGTGAGGGTGTGGTCATTTATTACATTATCTTCCAAAAATAAGAAATAAAAATGAAAAATAATAAAAAAAATTGAGGGGGGAAAGATTCTTGGGTGGGATTCTTGGGTGGGATAGTTGGATGGTCTTTCAAAAATAAAATATTTTAAAAATACCACGGTTTTTGATGGCTGACAATCAAATACCATGGTCAAACATCAAAAACCATGATGGTTATCGTTTCGCCTGGGATGTTTGGACACGGTAAAATTTAATCTAATAAATATTATAACCAAACAAATCTTCTTAATATACTTAATACTTGAGCAAAATACTACAAAGTGTCATAATTTTATGAAGCACATATATATGTCTTAACACATGAAAAATGACAAACATAATTTTGCAAAAATTGATCATCGCCATCTTCGTACCAGATTGCAGAATTTCGAAATTTCAGATGTTCAGTTTGCGGAGTCATTTTTTGCCAATTCCCAATTGGCCCAATATTTATTACTTCGGTTATTTACAATGTATCCTAGTTTGCGAATGCATATTCTCGATTTCCATGGTGCCGACTTCTTTTCATCGTGAAAAAAAGTGAATTACGGCGGTTTGCAGTGATTCGCGCTGCTTGCCCTTACAGCGAGATACATCACGCGACGGTCACCATGAATCACCGAGACATCCACCAAATTTTCTTGTCGCTCTGAATCACTGCGATTTGTCACGTTGCATCGATCATGGTGATGCGAGACTCGAGCAAAACACACGGGTCACGTAGTGTAATTGTATGGCGTACCGTTAAAAATTATAACTGTATGCACATATTAATGTTTCTATATGCCTTTTCATCTTTTATTATAATGTACACATTCTATTCTGTCTATACACACTAAATGTTTTTTTCTTCTGTATGTATTTTCAACACAAAACTACTACATGTGATTCTAATGTTTACAAGATACTTCACTAACATATATGCTTTGTCATTGATGACTACTATAACAAATAACTTTACATGTAGATACGTGTTGGATGCATTACATGTATTTTTGTTGCGGTTTTTATGTCTGATTGCAAAACATTATTGTAAGTATTCAAATTGTATGAAGATGCAATCGCGAAATAAAATATGTTAAACATATGTTAAACATAAAATAATAAATAACAAGAGATGTGTTTGTCAGAAACACAATGCCCCCTACTGCGCCGCTTTAATATATGTTTTTGTGTACCTTTTACCTTGAAGGATGACCTTGACCTTTCACCACTCAAAATTTGCAGCTCCATGAGATACACATGCATGCCAAATATCATGTTGCTAATTGTGAAGGGACATAAAAGTTATGAGCATTTTTCGAAACCTAAACGCGAAACCTAAACGCAAAGTTTGATGGAAAGACAGACAGACGGACGGACGGTCCGATCACTATATGCCCTCCTTTGGGGGCATAAAAATAAAACAAGAGCACCGCCTTGCTGGTGCAGACCGCTCATCTATTTTCTTTTTAAAGGTGAAGGGACTCTCAATTTCAATCACAAAGGAGGGAGGGGTGGAGTGAAGAGGGGTGTATAGTGTGGGTGTGTGGACATTTATAACATTATCTTCCAAAAATGCGGAAAAAAAATTCAAAAAAAAAAAAAATCGGAGGGGGGGGGGCTGGGGGGGAGGGGATTATTGGGTGGGATGGTTGAAAGGTATTTCAAAAATAAAATAATAAAAATAAATATTCGTGTTTTTTAACCGTTTCAAAAAAAATGGGGGGGTGGGGGGTATAGTGTGAGGGTGTGGTGGTCATTTGTGAAATGATCATTAAAAAAAAAAATTAGGGGGGGATTCGGAGGGGGGGGAGGGCACGGGGGATGGTTTGGGTGGAGTCTATTGTGGTATGTCAGGTAAGAGTAGTTTTGTCAAAGTATCGATCAAATCTAATCATAAATAAAGAAGTTATGGCAATTTTAGCAAAATTTAATAATTTGACATTGAGAGTCAAGGTCATTCAAAGGTCAAGGTAAAATTCAACTTGCCGAGTACAGTAACCTCATGATAGCATGAAATTATTTGAAGTTTGAAAGCAATAGCCTTGATACTTTAGAAGTAAAGTGGATCGAAACACAAAATTTAACCATATATTCAAAGTTACTAAGTCAAAAAAGGCCATAATTCCATAAAAATGACAACCAGAGTTATGCAACTTGTCCTTTTACTGTATCCTTATGATACTTTGCCAGTGTTCCAAGTATGAAAGCAATATCTATGATACTTTAGGGGTAAAGTGGACCAAAACACAAAACTTAACCAAATTTTCAATTTTCTAAGTATAAAGGGCCCATAATTCCGTCCAAATGCCAGTCAGAGTTACATAACTTTGCCTGCACAGTCCCCTTATGATAGTTAATAATGTTGCAAGTATAAAAGCAATAGCTTTGATACTGTAGGAATAAAGTGAAACTAAACACAAAACTTAACCAAATTTTCAATTTTCTAAGTATAAAAAGGGCACATAATTCTGTCAAAATGCCAGTCAGAGTTACACAACTTTGCCTGCACAGTCCTCTTATGATAGTTAGTAAGTGTTGCAAGTATGAAAGCAAAAGCTTTGATACTTAAGGAATAAAATGGACCTAAACACAAAACTTAACCAAAATTTTCAATTTTCTAAGTATAAAAATGGCACATAATTTTGTCAAAATGCATGCCAGAGTTATCTAACTTTGCCTGTCCAGTCCCCTCATGATAGTAAGTAAGTGTACCAAGTTTGAATGCAATAGCATTGATCATTTCTGAGAAAAGTGCACCTAAACGCAAAACTTAACCGGACGCCGACGCCGACGCCAAGGTGATGACAATAGCTCATAATTTAAAAAAAAATAGATGAGCTAAAAATTAAAATAATTGAATGCTGATGGGGCAAATGTCCTGTATTTAGCCTTGTTCCAGCATTATCTCAGCACTCCAAAGCAAACATATAACTGCGTCTAAATACTGGCATACTTCCATTACTTAAATACTTTAAATAGTCATAGCTACGCAAACATCCATAAATTATAATAATTATGAACTTAACATTCTTGGCCTGGCAGTTATCGTGGAATGTTTGTGTAATATCTACTAATGTTGACATGGAAGGAAGCTGCAAAAAACATGAACATGCAGAAAAACATTAACATGTGCGCAAGTATATCTGCAATCAATTTTCTCTCTGCATACAATCATGGTAAAAAATTTAAGTAAAAAACCCATGAATAAGACAGCTACAGTAAAACACAAGGGTCATCACACATCCTTGTTGACTGCGAGCACTTTAAGTGGATTGACATGAATAGCAGTTAATTAACATGAATTAGTGGCTCTTGACTGACTTCATAGAAATACATGTAAAATGTTATTTAGCACAAATCATTCCCCATCACTGCCATGTCAGGATAAAGATACATAATTATGTATATTGAGCACCTATTATACAAATGTCCATGTGAGCTGGTAGGGTGTTGGTAGTGAAGCAGGACGTTTAACAAACATGATGAGACAGCATACTTGCACAAGAAACAGCTTTTAAGATACGCTGTATAGATCAGTATTGTACAGGCCGTAATTGGTCACTAGCCTTAACTAAAATACACAATTTTGGATACAATGTCAAATGTATAATTTAATGTAAACAACTAGACAAATATCATGTGCACTGTGAACAGAGTGTTACACTTGTCATGATTTAAGATAAGCAATAGGAAGTGCTTTTAAACTAAAAACCCGATAATATTAATCCAGGCCATTTAGGCCTGACTGGCCTTGAAAGTATACAAGAAAAGACACAAGGGCGATAAAGGTCCTAAGGCGCTTATCTAAGACTTTATGGAACTAAAGAATTATGAGCAGGGGTTTTTCGCAAGGTTTTACCAAAACATGTTTAAAGAAAACTGCCCCATCATCTGGCAGCCATTTTTTGAAAACAAAAATCATGCCAAGAAATAATAAAAGCACAATTTGTGTTCATGTGTTTATAACTTTTCACAATGAGTGTGTTATGGTAAACAAATGTGACTGCTAGAGTCGTCATATTGTATTTCTATTGTCACAAAAAAAATGCTGCGCCTCATTGAAGTTTTTTGTTTTTTTAACAGACAGGAACCCAATTTCACTGCATTTTATTCATAAAGGGGCATATTCACACAATTTACAAAAATTGTTTCAGATTCGCAAACATTCGTTGTAGTTATGATATTTGTGAGGAAAAAGTAATACTGAACATTTACCATGCTCTAAAATATCCATTATATGCATCTATAATGCGTTGCAACGCGAAACGATTGAATAATTTAGAGAGTTCTGTTGGTGTTGTTATACAGTACAGGCACCGTGTACTTTAACAAACGCCACTCGCTGCAGTGTTCATTTCACTGTGTTCGCTTACCAATTAAACACCGCGATGGGTTTTCAGATCAAATGTCGCGGGGGCCGTTAGCGATTAGGGGAACACCGCGGACCCTTAGTATCTACCGCAGTGTTCATCGTGTTCGCTTTAAATAAAATAATTGAACAGGAACATAATGAATTGATCCCTTTAATTTAAAAGTGATAATTAATAATGTATTTCACACCCATGCCCATGACAGTGTTTTCTGTCTTTTTAAACGCCGCGTATAAAAGAAAACCATGTTCGCACCTAGCTGTAGGATACCACACCTGCCATGGAGGAGTGTTAATTGAGTGTTTGATTATTCAATGAACAGTTTGAAGCCATGGAGAACTCATAACTGATTGTAGTAATCGTATTATCCCGAGTCCTTGGATTTCCCGATACATACGTTTCAACTGTCTCAATCGCACGATAAGAGTCATAAACACAAACGTTTGCAATTTTTGAAAGTATCAAATGAATTTCGGCATATGATTCTATTTAAAGATTTGATGAAATAAGCGCCCAATCAGGACAGTAATATTGCAACATGCGTACATCATCTGACACGGTTTGCACGCGTCGTGTACAGCTATTTAAGGTTACAATTTCTACATGAAATAAATGAATTTCTTTGTCCAGAAAAAGCGCGCGAAAATTGGCGTGGGTGTATTCATTTGTGAATAAAAATTTTGTAGCGGGTACAACATTGAGATCATTTAATTTCCATGAAAAGTTTCCTTGTGAATTTCAACTAAAGTACCGGGATATCTCCAAATTATTTGGTATTGACATTTCCTCTTAATACAATATAATACCGCATCGTTACCGTTACGCTGTATTCATTATTGAAACAATTATTACATTGTATACTGACTGCACACAAGTGTTGTAACATACTGATGCAATACGTAAATTCGGACAGTACTTAATTCAGACACAAGTAAATAAATGATTTAATACTCTCTTGATTTCTTTGAAACTCGATATTTGTTGTTAAAAATGGCGATTGCATTGATGTACACCATAAGAGTTAATAGTATTGATCTTATAATCGCTTTATTTACATTTTCGACTTTACATACTGTCCGAATTTAAGTACGCATACATGTGCACGTACGTGTAATATCTACATGTAGTATATAATTTTCTTTTGTACATTTACATTTAAAACGTGTGAATGACTCTCGTAGACAGGTGTTTACGATGGCTGCACAGCATCGCGGTGATCACGGGTGTTCCCGTTAACGATAGCGTGTAGTCGCGGCGATTTCGGGTGTTCACCGAACACCGCGGTCAGTAGTGTGTAGAAACCTTAACGCAGATTTCGAAACCTAAATGTGGACCCTAAGTTCAAGGTCACAGGGGTCAAAATTGTTGTGCGTATGGAAAGGCCTTGTCCATATAAACATGCATACCAAATATGAAGGTTATATCTCAAGGGACATAGAAGTTATGAGCATTTTTCGAAACCTAAACAAAGATTTTGAAACCTAAACGCAGACCCTAAGTTCAAGGTCATAGGGGTCAAAATTTTTGTGCGTATGGAAAGGCCTTGTCCATATACACATGCATACCAAATATGAAGGCTTTATCTCAAGTGACATAGAAGTTATGAGCATTTTTCGAAACCAAAACGCAGATTTCGAAACCTAAACGCGGACCCTAAGTTCAAGGTCAAGGTCACAGGGGTAAAAAATTGTGTGCGTATGGAAAGGCCTTGTCCATATACACATGCATACCAAATATGAAGGTTATATCTCAAGGGACATAGAAGTTATGAGCATTTTTCAAAACCTAAACGCAAAGTGTGACGTAAAGACGGACGGACGGACAGACGGACAGTCCGATCACTATATAAAAATGAAGGTGTGGAGGTGTCCTAGCAATTGTCCAAAGACAAACACACTTGCATGAAACAAACCTCGTCAACAATCATAATTGATGCAAGATAAAATATATCATTGATGGTTACTCTCAAACAGACAGACAATGAATGGACAGCAAATGGACAGCGAATGGAAATAAAACAAAAGGCAATGCCAGGAGCATGGATATTGACAACCATAATTAAAAAAAAATGGACTGAGTGAAAAATTTAAATACAACATGAGGTAAATGTCAAGGTGAAAATAAAGATGGATAAATTTGGTGTAACAATAATTTAAACCTTCTGACTGAGTTCAAGTCCCAAAGTTGGTCAATGTCATAGTCAAGATGAGGCAGGGGATTTTCGTGCATTGAGAGTGTTCATAACATCCATGTAAGTATTTAAGCATTGCAGGAAGCGTAAATGACGGAATTCATTAAATTTAGCTAACCCTTTCCCATTCTAAGAATTAGCAAATGGCTATGCACAAACAGCATAAAACCAGAACAGCCTGCGAGTAACTGCGATTAAGAGGTTTTTATGCTGGTTGCTGCTAATCGGTATCTAAGGACTGGAAATAATGCCTTTAAAACTTGCATCTAGTTAGATAGGTATTTAATTTAATATTATTTTCTAAGGGACTACAAATGTGTCAACGTATGTAAGTGGTAAAGGGTTAAAAAAGAGATTGGACTCTGCATTAGACTGAGCTAAATATAGGTCAGTGTCAACAGCATCATGAGGTAAGGTTGATGTGTGTGTGTTGATAGTGTTCAATGACAACATCATGTATGTATGAAAGCTTTGTAGGAAACATTATTGATATTCTATGGGATGTGTCAGTTTGTGTTTACTGTGTAGAGATGGAAGGATGTGTCAATCAAAATGTACCTCCCACATCAGTTAATGCCGGGGCATACACAATATTTTCGGATTGGGTCTACACTTAAATATATCAATGTTAGTACTAGACAAAAGTTGCTGTTACCATTGAGATCAACGGAAATAACCACTGGTAAAGAGCGTCAAGCAGATCTGGTAAACAAAAGGGCATACTTACATGTTGACTGTGGAGGATAGGTAGTGAAGTATTGCTATTAAGTACATCCTAGTTCATGCATACAACTACAACCAAATTAAACACGATAAAGACTAAACCACTTTACAGTCATATCAGATAGTCGCTTACAATTGTCATATGTATTAATCGCTCCGGAATCATACAAACATTTCAAATTTTGACCGAAAAACACTAGTTGGACTGCCACAGTCATGCTTGCAAGAAAAGCCTAGTAAGGCCAACACTTTTTTATGTTCTGTTTTACGGGACCGCCGACCCTAATTTTTGCCAAAATGAAATAAAAATAAAATTCAATAACCTTAATTGTATTTTCCTTTTTCCCGCAAACCGTGCAATTTCATAACGTTGAAAAATAAAATGTCAATGATTTTTACCTATTCCTGGAAAGCCCGGATAAAACATGGACTTAACACGACGCTTGCTCACGGAAATGGCCGCGAAAACAGGTGACATTCAGACCTCCAAATTGGCTGATTTTCCATGATAAAAATATAGAGTAAGTGGGTGCACCATGGCTGTCCATGTATTTTTTGGAAGACATACCCCAAAAAATACTGAAGATATGCTTAATATTTTGTATTAAAATGGCTTGAACATCTGTACATGATCAGAACTTTTACTTTGAATCCTGTTGATGTGTTAGTATTTTTTTACCATTATTTAACATGGTTTTCTGTTTCCTTCTTATAACATCCATTTTCTGAATGGTAATAACATTCAAGTTAAATGAATATTACACAGGACAGTGAGTTTTTCATTAAGTAAAATTGAGTCCCAAACTCTTCTGATTTTTTAGCACACAAACCCCACCCACCATTTCATCAAAAGAAAAAAATGTCTTATGTACAACCAAATATTGCTTCATGTTTTATATGTACATTCTAGTGTGTGTAAACAAGGGAAACAAATGCGTTAATTTCACCCGAATATTTTCTTTAAGGGCACTGTGTACACTTAAACTCCTTAGACAACCACTCATGGAAAAAATGCGTTTTTTAAATAAAAATTAAATGTAAACAAGATGTGTTTGTGAAACACAATGTCCCCCTATATGATGTTTGACCTTGTAGGATGACCTTGACCTTGACCCTTCACCACTCAAAATGTGCAGCTCTATGAGATACACACGCATTTCAAATATAAAATTGCTAGCTTCAATATTGCATAAGTGACATTACATGAGCAATTTTGACCCATATATTTGACCTTGAAGGATGACCTTGACCTTGACCTTTTACCACTTAAAAAGTGCAGCTCCATGAGATACACATGCATGCCAAATATCAAGTTGCTATCTTCAATATTGCAAAACTATTCATAAAATTAGCGATTTGGGCCACATATATTTGACCTCTGAACTTGAAGGATGACCTTGACCTTGACCTTTCACCACTAAAAATGTGCAGCTCCATGAGATACACATGCATGCCAAATATCAAGTTGCTATCTTCAATATTGCAAAAGTACTCATAAAATGAGCGATTTTGGCCACATATATTTGACATCTGACCTTGAAGGATGACCTTGACCTTGACCTTTCACCACTCAAAATGTGCAGCTCCATGAGATACACATGCATCCCAAATATCAAGTTGCTATCTTGAATATTAAAAATGCTGCAAAAGTGTACATTAAATGAGCGGTTTTGACCCATATATTTGACCTTTGACCTTAAAGGATGACCTTGACCTTTCACCACTCAAAATGTGCAGCTCCATGAGATACATATGCATGCCAAATATCAAGTTCCTATCTTCAATATTGCAAAAGTTATTGCAAATGTTAAAGTTGGCGCAAACCAACCAACCAACAGACCAACAGACAGGGCAAAAACAATATGTCCCCCACTACTATAGTGGGGGACATAAAAATCGTCTCTTTTATTTCAATTTATCGACACTAATAAGATCAATTGTCAGAGACAATTGTCACAAATTGTACAGCAAAAGCCAAAGTCGCAAACTGGTTTGACCCAGTCGAATTGGGGTTGTAAGAAGGCAAAAATTTCGCGCCCAAAATACGCCATATCGGATACAGTTAGGTTATTTAAGCATGACATAAATTAACTTCACTTGAACTTTTGCGACTTTTTGTGATTTTGAAGTTCTGAAACAGATTCATTGCTGCCCTTATGGAATTCTTCATATAAAAGAAGTATCTTCTAAATGAAAATCCAGTCTAGGCGTAAATGTCGTCCCTGAGCGGCTTATCTTGGAAGACACTTTACGCATATGCATTAAGCCTTTGCATGCTGGGAAATTTGTCTTCTGCTAAAATGTCGTCTGCTGAATTTCTAAAATTAGCATTTTCTTCAATTTTTTCAAATAATACTATCAGAATAGCAAACAATTTGGATCCTGATGAGACGCCACGTTCTGTGGCGTCTCATCTGGATCCAAACTGTTTGCAAAGGCCTTCAAAATTCGTTTTACGCATATGCATTAAGCCAAGTTATCCAAGAATGTGGCTCATTTATCAATGTCAGTTTACGGAATAAAAAAAGAAAGTCAAACATTTTGAGAACACATGCATATTGTTATCAGGTGAAATAAAATTTTAAAAAATACAACTGAAAATAAAACCGAATTTTCATTTTTGAAAACAATTGGTTTCTATCATTACATTGGAACACAGCTCTCAGGTTAGCTAAAGATAATGTTTTGAATATTCCACTTGCACAATGCTAACAAGCTTTTTATTGAATTTGACATTGTGACCTATTTCTTCACCTCCTGTGACCTAGTTTCAAACTCGGCTAAGAAATCATTGGGACAAAAGTTCTGTCAAAGTATCAATGAACATTGCAGAGCTCCATATAAGGGCTGTACAGCCGTAAATACGTCTTTTTCATGAAGGTTTACGCATTTATTTTTATAAACTGGACGTACAATTTCGACTTTAATATCCCTTTTACGCATTTACGAAAAAAATCAGGCCGTACTGATACGTCCGCATTAGCGCTGCGTGATTTGTTGGTCTCTAATCTAACGGTGCTTTTCGTGAATTTAAATTTCCCAAAAAGTGTAGACTGGGTTCCGGTATTATTGTCTATTCTGTCGCATGATTTCTGGTAACTCGTAAACCCGTCAAAAACAATGTCTGCATGCAAGGGAAGGCCAGATAAACCGAAAGCGGTTCAAAATAACACTTTGTTGTCATATAATGGCTACATACGTTCATCTTATCATCGTGACATTAAATCCGTAAACCCCAAAAAAGATATTGTCGCCCCGATATTAAACGATTTGATTGCATCGGTGGCTAAAAAGAAAACACGATGCGAAACGGATCCAAACAAAAACTTTGGAAGATTGCAAACCCAAATATGATTGGCTTGTCACCAAGAAAATAGAAGACGTTTTACTGTTAAATTGTGGAATTTGCTATGCCAACTTTGACACTTAACTGCTTAACTAGTAAAGCAATGATTCTTTTGAGATGAGGCAGTGATATTAGTGTTCATTTACTTAGCTTACTAGTTGGCTTGTGTTTTTTTGTCAAGAAAAATAAAGAAAAAGTATTTAGTCATGAGTTGTGATGTGTAGTTATATTTGGATCATAATTCAGAATGGAAAACCTAATAACTGTTTAAGAAACGAAATATATTTATTATAATTGCTGCAAATGTTACTGTAAAGTCAGTTATACACCCTTCGATATCCAAGAACACAGGTAGTACAGTACTTCCTGTATTTTTAGATATGGCAATACAGGTACTAATTGATTTTCAGCATTACTCCTTTTCTTTCTGTCAGTGGCAAGCCGTTACTAATTTCACAAATCCTTATCTGGAGCTCTGACATTGGACAATTCATTTTTCCTCTATAGAGTCTTGACAAGAAAAATGTTGACTCCTCATGCACATGACATACAATTAACAACAAAACAACGCACAACGAACAAAAGGCGATCACAAAAGCTCATCATGAGCCTGTTGTTCGCAGGTGAGCTAAAAAAAGTCTCACCATCAAGGTGTTAGTCACGATGTTGTTCACAGTCCTGTCTACAGGAAAACCGTCCATCGGCACAATGGCATAGTCAGGGATACGCCTGTCTGATGTTTGTAGCACCACACCTGTGTATTTAAACAACCAACAATATTTATTACCTGATGTCTTATATAAATGATAATTGATTATTTTTTGCTATTTCCTCTTCGAAAAGAAATTTGCAATGTTTTAAACTGTTACCGGTGAATATCGAACTGTTGACCGGTCAACAGTTTGAACTGTTGCCCGCTGAAATAATGACGTCATTTCATCGTAAAAATGACGTCATTTTACAGTTAAACAGTCAAAATTATTTATTTTATCGATTACTGTTGTGTGTAAATTAAAAGTTAGTTTGCTGTTATTTCTATGTTGGAAATTTGATCAGGTAATAAAACACTTATTTCATGGATGCTTGGTGAACAGTCAAAACTGTTGTCCCTCGGTATCAGGGCTGACATTTGGAACTGTTGTCCTCGGCCGCGGGCAACAGTACCAAAGTCATCCCTTATACCTTGGGAAACAGTTTTGACTGTTCACCAAGCATCCATGAAATAAGTCTATAATGAGCCTCGCTCTGTGAAAAGAGGGTTAAATGCATGTGCACTAAGTATCGTCACAGATTAGCCTGTGCATCAGCTCAATATCTGAAAGCGTTGGGTGAAAAAAACTCTTGAAAGACGGTTACTACAGAGAAAATTTCCAAGGCCCATAACTATGGTCTATCCCAAATATCTACATCTTCATCTATATGTCATGTAGGTAGACTCACATACAAAAAATCAGCTCAATATCTATAAGTGTTGCATAAAAAAACTCCGGAAAACAGTTATTATATAGACATTTTCTAAGTCCAAGGCCCATAACTTCACCGCGAATCAATTTACCAGATCGAATTTCATACTTCATCTGTAGGCCATGTAGTTAGATGCACATACCAAAAATCAGCTCAATATCTGAAAGTGCTGCGTAAAAAAACATCCCGGAAAACGTTAATGTAAAAAAACATTTCTATGTCCAAGGCCCATAACTTCGCTACAAATTACTGGACTTGAATGAATTGCACACATCATCTGCAGGGCATGTATGTAGATTCGCATATCAAAAATCATCTCAATATCTGAAAGCATTGCATACAAAACATATGGAAAACGGTTATTATAGAGAAAATTTTCACATCCACTTTTGTCTCAAATCTCCATGCCTTTTACGTTCTATTAATAGAAATTCCAACCTTGGATTACATCCATTCGAAAAATATTAGTTCCCTTTTCAAAAATGACCTGTACCTGGCAAATGGCATATTAAAATTACCTTGCTTAAAAGATTATTACTTCACTTGGCAAAAATTTAGATCTCTAAAAGGTCTGTATATTCGTCAAAAATCATTCAACCAGAACGAATTTTACACTTCATGTAGGTAGACTAAAATCAGCTAAATATTTTAAAGCACTGCAGAGAAAAACACACAGAGAACAGACTGACGGACAGACAGAAAGTACGACTACTATATGCCACCCTACCGGGGGCATAACAATGTGACTGCCAAATGTTGTCAACCATCAAGCACTCTTGGTTATATATCCTATCCTAATAAATCTAAAAGTTCTACCTATCTCCGCCCTCCTTGATATACGCCGTCAGGGCCGGGATCCCTTCTTCATCAAAGCCATACGAAACAAACGTCTTCCCAGCGAATATCTTGTCTCCTGGAATTGAGAACGATGAGAATCATCAATATTTATAAAATAACGTAAAACTGTTCTATCAATGTGTAATACATAGGATGAGGTTCAGAATAAAAGAAAGGCAATTCTCGCCTGGCTTTTGTTTCATAGGTGCCTAGCCTGATAATTTAACCCTTTAGCCTTTAGATATCTATTTTCACGCCTTTGTAGTCCCTCAGAAAATTTAATTAAATTAAAGACCTTTCTTACTAGATTCAAATTTCAAAGGCTTCATTTTCAACCCTTAGATACTGATGTGCATCAAACGGCATAAAACCTGAACAGCCTGTGAGTAACTTGCAGGCTGTTCTGGTTTTATGCTGGTTGCAATAGCCATTTTCACTGCTTCTGAGTGGGAAAGGGTTTACACTGATAGGGTCAGCGGGTTTTACCCCCAAATTGGGAAAAGAACTGGTATCGAGTCAATTGAAAATCAGGTAATTGGGAAAATTTGCATTGTGAAATCTTCAGAATGGGAATTATGTGTCTTTTAAATTGCTTGGTACTCAACTGCACAAACCCATTTAAATATATTCTTGTTCATGCCTTTTTGATTGAAATGTTCACTTAAATTGCTCATTTATTTGTTCACTTGCATAAAATGCTTTTCTTCCGTTTGGGAATTTTTCAGACAGCAATAGGCAATTATGTAACTTTTACAATTGGGAAAAGTACCCTTAACAGGTACCTTAAAGAAACCGTCGGAGACGGGTGATGCTCCAAAGGTTTTTTTGTCACAATATTGCACTATATATTCAGATAAAAGGAAACGTCTTAAGGGCAAAGAAGTTGGGGGGACAAGAATTTTTTTATAGAAAATTTCAAAGGGCCATAACTCTGTGAAAAATCATCCGACCAGAACCCGCTGATAATATGCACATCTCCTCTTGGTAGTGAAGCTTCCCATAAAGTTTCATTGAATTCCGGTCATTTGTTGCTGAGAAATAGCCCGGACAAAAATTGTGCACGGACGGACGCACACACGGACAGACGAAGCGGCGACTATATGCCCCCCTGAAAATAAATTTTGAGGGAGCATAATAAAGAAGGAAAATATCAATGAAGATAGTCACCTGTTTTTCAGATATTATACCTCTATGTCCTCATTTTAAAATAAAGAAATAAATATAATCACTACGGTATGATGTTGCATTTTAAGCTGGACTTAAATACAATGTCTGAAGCTTGATAATTACAAAATATGTTATTTGGTGTTTTTAATGATTTTGTATCTAAAATATATGACATCTTGGCATGTAATTCTTTGTTTTGTTGAATCTAATTATATTTCAGCAACTATGATGCCTATATAGTTGATTCCGAGTAATATGACCTTCCACCAAACAGTGACTGATATTAACAAGAAACTTTCGGAGACGGGTGATGTTCCCCAAAGTTTTTTTTTGTCACAATAACATGATCTTTTTGATTCAAGGTATTTCCGTTATAAAAGTGCATGCTTAAATCTTACTGTAATATCTTTAAAGTGACTCCCAATTCAAACAAATCTGGATCCCCATGCTGACTTTTTAAACAAAGGATCTCAAGTTTTACTATACAATTTACTGACGGTCCAATGCACTGGTGTGGTATTTTAGCCGAACTAACGTTACAACACTGGTTTCACCAGTTTCATACTTGTAATTCCTTAACAACAAGCAAATTTGTTGAATTGATATCCCCCTTCTCCTCATTTATATATAGACACCTATGAAGTTTCATGTAAAAAAACTTAAATAGTTTCTGAGATATAGCTCTAAAAAGTTTATGACAGACAGACGGATGAATTGTACTTTTAATATAAAATGTCTGTTAAATGTCAAACAACTTACAAAGGCTGGTTTTGTAAAATAGTGTGGATATATTATATTTGTGAAATGCTTGCATCAAAACTGTGAGATGGCTGACCCAGGCCACACGCAAAGAAGGAAAAAAGCCCTACAACATTTACAGGTTTTGATAGCAGAATAACTTCATAATGTATTGCAGTATAACCACATGATTTGTCGCAAAATAACCTTTAATTTCAAAATCTGTCTACATTAAATAGGTAAGGGTGGTGGAAGAATGATAATCAATTAAAGCAAAGTTAAAAATGATTCTGTAAATTGCAGTGGAATTGTAAACTTGTTAAAATCCACTTTATACTGCAATTTGAACCAAAATGTTTGCTCATGCCATTTTAATAAGGCAAAAGAAAATTATTGCTTATATTGAGGTATAAAAACCATTGAAAACAAATGATAAAAAATTTATATGCAGAAATATGCAAGTACTATACTGCCATAGATGATCTAGGAGATAACATAGCACATGTATGTATTCTATATGATTAAACTATATATGTCAGTCAATTACAAATAATTTGCAAAGTATCTTGTGGAGCTTGCTTTAAATTGTATAATAAGTGTACGAACTGAATGTTCTAAAAACAAACCTCTTTAACCATTAATGGGTTTTCATTCTCAAAATACTTTTTCCAAGTATATAATCACAATGATGGTATTGTTAAGTAGAGTGTGTCTTTCAAAAATCACTTTTAGTTTCAATTAAGAATTTCTCATTATGAATAAAATCTTCCTTGTTGAGGAGAACACTTCTAGTTATTAACTAGTGGTTGAAGTATGCATTCATGACTCTGTATTGAACCACTTGAGAACAATCTACCATTCATCCTCCTACAGTCTGAATGTTAAATTATTAAAAGTGTTTTTGGAAGAGAGCATAACAATATTGCCAACTAAAATGTTTTTTATAGATTAAACAATGTCTAGCATTAATATTTCATGTACAGTAATTTGTGGCCTTCAATTGTTTGCGTAAAATCTACTTAAGTTTACATGGAAGGCAGATTGTTTGCGTGAAATCTACAAATGTCGACATGGGAGGAAGATGCAAATAGCACGAACATACAAACAAGAGGGCCATGATTGCCCTGTATCGCTCCACTGCTGTAAAAAGGCTGAAACAAATATTCTCTGCATGTGCAAATACTTAAATATAGGCCCTATTTAAGCACATGTACACTTTTGTGACCCCCTGGGCTTGGTCAAATTTAACCCCAGGTGAATAATTTGAGCAAACTTTGTAGAGGACTACTATATCTCACTACATGTACATACAAAATATGGAAGCCCTTGGTCCTAGATTCAAGGACAAGAATATTTTTTAAGTTTTCACAAAATAAGCAAGATATAAGCGTATATAATCTTCAATTTTGTGACCTGCGGGTCAGTCTCAAATTTGACCCAAAGGGCATAATTTGAACAAACTTGGTAGAGGACTATAAGACGTTACTGCATACCAATTTTGGTAGCCATAGTCTGAATGGTTTTCGACAAGAAGATTTTTAAAGATTTCACAAAATAGGCGCTTTATAAGCGTTTATTCAATTTTGTGACCCCCCCCCCCCAGGGCAGGGTCAAAGTTCAGGGCCCTCAATCTGCAAAATCTGCGAATTTCGGCCGCAGTCCCCCACCTGAAAAGTATACTTTTTCCCCTTTTGGGGGAAAAAACTGCCCCTGAAATTAAAAAAAAAAAAGAAAAAAGATGTGTCTCATGATTATTACATCTCAATTCTATTTCAATTCAATCTTGTCAAACATACTTAATTATGAAAAAAGAAATGAATATAGTGCAAACATGTACAAATGTAATAATACGAGATAAAGTAAAAAAAAATCCCCCCAAAAGCGAAACGCCGCGAAAATTCCCCCTCATTAGGGTAGTGACCCGCTTCCCCTAAAATGGATTGATGGCCCTGAAGTTGACCCCAAGGGCATTATTTGAACAAATTTGGTAGAGGTTTATTAGATGTCATTACATACCAAATTAGGAAGCCCTAGGCCCAATGGTAATGGACAAGAAGATTGTTAAAGTTTTCACAAAATAGGCCCCATATAAGCGTATGTTCAGATTTGTGACCCCCAGGTAGGGTCAAATTTGACCCAAGGGGCATAATTTGAACAAACTTGGTAGAGAACTATTAGATGTCACTACATACCAAATTTGGTAGCCCTATGCCTTATGGTTAAGGACAGAAGGATTTTTAAAGTTTTCACAAAATAGGCACCATATAAGCATATAATCTATTTTGTGGCCCCCAGGGCAGGGTCAAATTTGACTCCTGGGGCATAATTACAACAAACTAAGTAGAGGACTATACAATGTCACTACATACCAAATTGTGTAGCCCTAGGCCTAATGGTTATGGACAAGATTTTTTTTAAGTTTTCACAAAATATGCATTATATAAGCATATGTTCAATTTTGTGACCCCCGGAGCAGGTTCAAATTTAACCCCAGGCATAAAATTTGAACAAATTTGGTAGAGGACTATAAGATGTCACTACATACCAAATTTGATAGCCCTAGGCTGGTTGGTTATGGACAAGAAGATTTTTGAAGTTCACAAAATAGGCCTTATATAAGCATATGTTCAATTTTGTGATCCACCGGGGCAGGGTCAAATTTGACCCCAGGGGCAAAATTTGAACAAACTTGGTAGAGAACTATAAGATTTCACTAAATACCAAATTTGGTAGCCCTAGGCCTTATGTTTGTGGACAAGAAGGTTTTTAAAGTTTTCACAAAATAGGCCTTATATAAGCGTAAGTTCAATTTTGTGACCCCCAGGGCAGGGTCAAATTCACCCCAGGGGCATAATTTGAACAAACTTGGTAGAGGACTATAAGATGTCACTACATACCAAATTTGGTAGCCCTAGACCCAATGGTTATGGACAAGAAGATTTTAAAGTTTTCACAAAATAAGCCCTTTTTAAGCATATAATCAATTTTGTGTCCCCCGGGGCAGTTTCAAATTTGACCCCTGGGGCATAATTTGAACAAACTAAGAAGAGAACTAATACATGTCTCTGCCTACTAAATTTGGTAGCCCTATGCCATACAGTTATGGACAAGAAGATTTTGAAAGTTTTCACAAAATAGGCCTTTTATAAGCATAGGTTCAAATTTGTGACCCTCGGGTCAGGGTCAAACTTGACCCCAGGGGCATAATTTGAAAAAACTTGGTAGAGGACTATAAGATGTCACTACATACTAAATTTGGTAGCCCTAGGCCCAATGGTTATCGACAAGAAGATTTGTAATGTTTTCACAAAAAAGACCCTATAATAAGCATATGTTCAATTTTGTGACCCCCGGGGCAGGGTCAAATTTGACCCAAGGGGCATAATTTGAAGAAATTTGGTAGAGGACTATTAGATGTCTCTACATACCAAATTTCTTAGCCCTAGGCCCAATGGTTATGGACGAGAAGATTTTGAAAGTTTCCACAAAATAGGCCTTATATAAGCATATGTTCAATTTTGTGAGCCCCGGGGCAGGGTCAAATTTGACCCCAGGAACATAATTTGAAGAAATTTGGTAGAGGACTATTAGATTTCTCTACATACCAAATTTTATAGCCCTAGGCCCAATGGTTATGGACGAGAAGATTTTGAAAGTTTTCACAAAATAGGCCTTATATAAGCATATGTTCAATTTTGTGACCCCCGGGGCAGGGTCAAATTTGACCCCAGGAACATAATTTGAAGAATTTGGTAGAGGACTATTAGATTTCTCTACATACCAAATTTGATAGCCCTAGGCCCAATGGTTATGGACGAGAAGATTTTGAAAGTTTTCACAAAATAGGTCTTATATAAGCATATGTTCAATTTTGTGACCCCCGGGGTAGAGTCAAATTTGACCCCAGCGGCATAATTTGAAGAAATTTTGTAGAGGACTATTAGATGTCTCTACATACCAAATTTGATAGCCCTACGCCCAATGGTTATGGATGAGAAAATTTTGAAAATTTTCACAAAATAGGCCTTATATACGCATATATTCAAATTTGTGACCCCAGGGGCAGGGTCAAATTTGACCCCAGGGGCATAATTTGAAGAAATTTGGTAGAGGACTATTAGATGTCTCAACAGACCAAATTTGATAGACCTAGGCCCAATGGTAATTGACAATAACATTTTGAAAATGTTCACAAAATAGGCCTTATATAAGCATATGTTCAATTTTGTGACCCCCGGGGAAGAGTCAAATTTGACCCCAGGAGCATAATTTGAAAGAATTTGGTAGAGGACTATCAGATGTCTCGACATACCAAATATGATAGCCCTAGGCCCAATGGTTATGGACGAGAAGATTTTGGAAGTTTTCACAAAATAGGCCGTATATAAGCATATGTTCAATTTTGTGACCCCCGGGGCAGGGTCAAATTTGCCCCTAGGGGCATAATTTGAAGAAATTTGGTAGAGGACTATTAGATGCCTCTACATACCAAATTTGATAGCCCTAGGCCCAATGGTTATGGACGCAAGGATTTTGAAAGTTTTCACAAAATAGGCCTTATATAAGCATATGTTCAATTTTGTGACCCCCGGGGCAGAGTCAAATTTGCCCCAAGGGGCATAATTTGAACAAATTTGGAAGAGGACTATTAGATGCCTCTACATACCAAATTTGGTAGCCTTAGGCCCAATGGTTATGGACAAGAAGATTTGTAAAGTTTTCACAAAATAGACCCTATAATAAGCATATGTGCAATTTTGTGACCCCCGGAGCAGGGTCAAATTTGACCCAAGGGGCATAATTTGAAGAAATTTGGTAGAGAACTATTAGATGTCTCTACATACCAAATTTATTAGCCCTAGGCCCAATGGTTATGGACAAGAAGATTTTGAAAGTTTCCACAAAATAGGCCTTATATAAGCATAATTTTATGTTCAATTTTGTGACACCCGGGACAGGGTGAAATTTGACCTCAGGAGCATAATTTGAAGAAATTTGGAAGAGAACTATTAAATTTCTCTACATACCAAATTTGATAGCCCTAGGCCCAATGGTTATGGACGAGAAGATTTTGAAAATTTTCACAAAATAGGCCTTATATAAGCATATGTTCAATTTTGTGACCCCCGGGGCAGGGTCAAATTTGACCCTAGGGGCATAATTTGAAGAAATTTGTTAGAGAACTTTTAGATGTCTCTACATACCACATTTGAAAGACCTAGGCCCAATGGTTATGGACGAGAAGATTTTGAAAGTTTTCACAAAATAGGCCTTATATAAGCATATGTTCAATTTTGTGACCCCCGGGGCTGGGTCAAATTTGACCCCAGGGGCATAATTTGAACAAATTTTGTAGAGGACTATTAGATGTATCTACATACCAAATTTGATAGCCCTAGACCCAATGGTTATGGATGAGAAAATTTTGAAAGTTTTCACAAAATAGGCCTTATATAAGCATATATTCAAATTTGTGATCCCAGGGGCAGAGTCAAATTTAACCCCAGGGGCATAATTTGAAGAAATTTGGTAGAGGACTATTAGATGTCTCTACATACCAAATTTGATAGACCTAGGCCCAATGGTTATGGACGAGAAGATTTTGAAAATGTTCACAAAATAGGCCTTTAATAAGCATATGTTCAATTTTGTGACCCCCGGGGCAGAGTCAAATTTGACCCCAGGGGCATAATTTGAAAGAATTTGGTAGAGGACTATCAGATGTCTCTACATACCAAATATGATAGCCCTAGGCCCAATGGTTATGGACGAGAAGATTTTGGAAGTTTTCACAAAATAGGCCGTATATAAGCATATGTTCAATTTTGTGACCCCCGGGGCAGGGTCAAATTTGCCACAAGGGGCATAATTTGAAGAAATTTGGTAGAGGACTATTAGATGCCTCTACATACCAAATTTGATAGCCCTAGGCCCAATGGTTATGGACGCAAGGATTTTGAAAGTTTTCACAAAATAGGCCTTATATAAGCATATGTTCAATTTTGTGACCCCCGGGGCAGAGTCAAATATGCCCCAAGGGGCATAATTTGAACAAATTTGGTAGAGGACTATTAGATGCCTCTACATACTAAATTTGGTAGCCTTAGGCCCAATGGTTATGGACAAGAAGATTTGTAAAGTTTTCACAAAATAGACCCTATAATAAGCATATGTGCAATTTTGTGACCCCCGGAGCAGGGTCAAATTTGACCCAAGGGGCATAATTTGAAGAAATTTGGTAGAGAACTATTAGATGTCTCTACATACCAAATTTATTATCCCTAGGCTAAATGGTTATGGACAAGAAGATTTTGAAAGTTTCCACAAAATAGGCCTTATATAAGCATAATTTTATGTTCAATTTTGTGACACCCGGGACAGGGTGAAATTTGACCTCAGGGGCATAATTTGAAGAAATTTGGAAGAGAACTATTAAATTTCTCTACATACCAAATTTGATAGCCCTAGGCCCAATGGTTATGGACGAGAAGATTTTGAAAATTTTCACAAAATAGGCCTTATATAAGCATATGTTCAATTTTGTGACCCCCGGGGCAGGGTCAAATTTGACCCTAGGGGCATAATTTGAAGAAATTTGTTAGAGAACTTTTAGATGTCTCTACATACCACATTTGATAGACCTAGGCCCAATGGTTATGGACGAGAAGATTTTGAAAGTTTTCACAAAATAGGCCTTATATAAGCATATGTTCAATTTTGTGACCCCCGGGGCAGGGTCAAATTTGACCCCAGGGGCATAATTTGAACACATTTGGTAGAGGACTATTAGATGTATCTACATACCAAATTTGATAGCCCTAGACCCAATGGTTATGGATGAGAAAATGTTGAAAGTTTTCACAAAATAGGCCTTATATAAGCATATATTCAAATTTGTTACCCCAGGGGCAGAGTCAAATTTGACCCCAGGGGCATAATTTGAAGAAATTTGGTAGAGGACTATTAGATGTCTCTACATACCAAATTTGATAGACCTAGGCCCAATGGTTATGGACGAGAAGATTTTGAAAGTTTTCACAAAATAGGCCTTATATAAGCATATGTTCAATTTTGTGACCCCCGGGGCAGGGTCAAATTTGATCCCAGAGGCATAATTTGAAGAAATTTGGAAGAGGACTATTAGATGTCTCTACATACCAAATTTGATAGCCCTAGGCCCAATGGTTACGGACAATAACATTTTGAAAGTTTTCACAAAATAGGCCTTATATAAGCATATGCTCAATTTTGTGACCCCCAGGACATAGTCAAATTTGACCCCAGGAGCATAATTTGAACAAATTTGGTAGAGGACTATTAGATGTCTCTACATACCAAATTTGATAGCTCTAGACCCAATGGTTATGGATGAGAAAATTTTGAAAGTTTTCACAAAATAGGCCTTATATAAGCATATATTCAAATTTGTGACCCCAGGGGCAGAGTCAAATTTGACCCCAGCGGCATAGTTTGAACAAATTTGGTAGAGGACTATTAGATGTCTCTACATACCAAATTTGATAGCCCTAGACCCAATGGTTATGGACAAGAAGTTTTTAAAGTTTTCACAAAATAAGCCCTTTTTAAGCATATATTCAATTTTGTGACCCCCGGGGCAGTTTCAAATTTGACCCCTGGGGCATAATTTAAACAAACTAAGAAGAGAACTAATACATGTCTCTACATACTAAATTTGGTAGCACTATGCCATACATTTATGGACAAGAAGATTTTGAAAGTTTTCACAAAATAGGCCTTATATAAGCATATGTTCAATTTTGTGACCCTCGAGGCAGGGTCAAACTTGACCCAAGGAGCATAATTTGAAAGAACTTGGTAGACGACTATAAGATGTCACAACATACCAAATTTGGTGGCCCTAGGCCCAATGGTTATGGACAAGAAGATTTGTAAAGTTTTCACAAAATAGACCCTAAAATAAGCATATTTTCAATTTTGTGACCCCCGGGGCAGGGACAAATTTGACAAAAGGGGAATAATTTGAAGACATTTGGTAGAGGACTATTAGATGTCTCTACATACCAAATTTGATAGCCCTAGACCCAATGGTTATGGATGAGAAAATTTTGAAAGTTTTCACAAAATAGGCCGTATATAAGCATATGTTCAATTTTGTGACCCCCGGGGCAGGGTCAAATTTAACCCCAGTGGCATAATTTGAAGAAATTTGGTAGAGGACTTTTAGATGTCTCTACATACCACATTTGATAGACCTAGGCCCAATGGTTATGGACGAGAAGATTTTGAGAGTTTTCACAAAATAGGCCTTATATAAGCATATGTTCAATCTTGTGACCCCCGGGGCAGGGTCAAATTTGACCCCAGCGGCATAATTTGAAGAAATTTGGTAGAGGACTATTAGATGTGTCCACATACCAAATTTGATAGCCCTAGACCCAATGATTATGGATGAGAAAATTTTGAAAGTTTTCACAAAATAGGCCTTATATAAGCATATATTCAAATTTGTGACCCCAGGGGCAGAGTCAAATTTGACCCCAGGGGCATAATTTGGAGAAATTTTGTAGAGGACTCTTAGATGTCTCTACATACCAAATTTGATAGATCTAGGCCCAATGGTTATTGACGAGACGATTTTGAAAGTTTTCACAAAATAGGCCTTATATAAGCATATGTTCAATTTTGTGACCCCCGGGGCAGGGTCAAATTTGACCCCAGGGGCATAATTTGAACGAATTTGAAAGAGGTTCACCCAAGAAACATTCCTGAGAAATTTCATCAGAATTGGACCAGGAGAAGAAGATGTTTAAAGAAAAAGTTAACGCACACACGGACGCACGCACGGACGCACGCACGCATGCACGCACGACGGACACAGGACCATGACATAAGCCCCGCTGGCCTCTGGCCAGTGGAGCTAAAAACATGAAAATGTGCGCAATTATATCTGCCATCAATTTTCTCGCTGCATACAAGTATGGAAAGGAATCTAGATCAAAACCTTTGGATAAGACAGCTACAGTAAAACAAGAAGGTCAACACACATCCTTGTTGACGGTGAGTACTTCAATAGTGGATGGCTGGAAAAGCAATTAATAAAAATTGCATCCTTTTTCTGAATTAGTGGCTCTTGACTGACTTCATTGAAATACATGTTGAATGATATTAAGCACGAATCTTTCCCCACTGCCATGTCTTGATAAAGGTATACATAATTATGTATATTGGGCACCTATTATACACATTTCCATGTGAGCTGGTAGGGTATTGGTAGTGAAATTCTGTCTAAAAAAGGACTTTTAAAAACAC
Source organism: Dreissena polymorpha (assembly GCF_020536995.1). Taxonomy (NCBI): domain Eukaryota; kingdom Metazoa; phylum Mollusca; class Bivalvia; order Myida; family Dreissenidae; genus Dreissena; species Dreissena polymorpha. Next base: position 51,462,250 of record NC_068369.1, read on the forward strand.
ATGATGAGACAGCATACTTTGCACAAGAAACAGATTTTAAGATACGATGTATAGATCAGTATTGTAAAGTCAGTAATTAGTCACTAGCCTTAAAGGGGCAGTCAACCAGATTGACGAAAAAAGAAAAGTTCTAAAATACCGTTCTAACTCTAACCCTGCGAGTAACTCGCAGACTGTTCAGGTTTTTATGCTGTTCGCTGCTAATCATTATCTAAGGGTGGAAAATGAGGCCTTTACAACTTGCATCTTGTTAAATAGGAATTTAATTTAATAGTATTTTGTAAGAGACTACAAATGTGTACAAATATGTATCTAAGTTGAAAAGGGTTACACAAGAGATTGGACTCTGCATTAGTCTGGGCCAAATGTAGGTCAGCGTCAACAGCAACATGAGGTAAGGTTAGAGTGGGTGTGTTGATAGTGTTCAAGGACAACATCCATGCAAGTATGAAAGCTTTGTAGGAAACATAATTGATATTCTATGGAATGTGCCATTTTGTGTTAACCATGTAGAGATGGAAGGATGAGTCAATCATTATATACCTCTCAGTCAGTCAATGCCGGGGCATACACAATATTTTCGGATAGGGTCTACTTTTTAATATATTACTGTAAGTACCACATACAATTTGGTGTCACAATCAAGATCAACGGATATAACTACTTGTGAGGAGCGGCAAGCAGATCTGGTAAACCAAAGGGCATACTTAAATGTTGACTGTGAAGGACCGATAGTTAAGTATTGCTATTATGAACATCATAGTTCATAGATACAATGACAACCAAATTAAACACCATAAGAGTTAACAACTTAACAGATATATCAGATAGTCACTAACAAATTGTCCTATGTATATTTTGCTCCGGATTCATACAAACATTGCTAATTTTGACCGGAAAACACTAGTTGGACTGCCACGATCATGCTGACAAGCAAAACTTAGAAAGGCAATACACATGTTATAATATTATCTGCAACATAGCACTTTTTTAAATCGCCATACCTTTAAAGATGTTTCCTATTGATTGTTTATATTTGTATGACACGGAAGTTTTGCCTAACTGCTCCAGATGTATTTTTTTGTTATTAAAAAACAATAAATCAAATAGAAATGTAATGAAATAGATTGTGGGTAAATGACATGTATTATTTTACAAAAAATAGGTCTATGCCCTGCAATGTTGTTACCTTCTAGCACTTAAACAATATATCAGAGGAAGATAAAACGCTGCTATTGAAAAACTCGGATATCAATAAGAAGAGCAAATGAACGAAAAATCAAATGCATACATCATTGTAAAAACTAATTTCTTTGTCAAGGTATGAATGGCCAGGATTTAGTTTTATTATGCAGAGAACACACTGACCTGATTGTTGTATAAAGCAGGGAGCACATTTACCTCAGTGTCGCATTATACAGATAACACATTGACCTGATTTTTGTATTATGCAGCCAACACATTAACCTGATTGCATTACGCAGCGAACACATTTATCTGATTTTTGTATTATGCAGCAAACATATTGACCTGATTTCGTTGCATTTTGTTGCCAACGCATTGACTTGAGTGTTGCAATATGAAGCAAACACATTCACCTGATTTAGTTGTGTTATGCAATGACCACATTGACCTGATTTAGAAGTATTATGCAGCGAATACATTGACCTGATTTAGTTGCATTTTGCTTCAAACACATTGAAGTGAGTGTTTAATTATGCATCATTCACATTCAAGTGATTAAGTTGTTTAATGAAAAACAACACATTGACCTGATTGTTGTATTATGAAGTGAGTGAACACATTGACCTGTTTGATGCATTATGCAGTTAACACATTGACCTGAGTGTTGTATTATGCAGTGAACACATTGACCTGTTTGTTGCATTATGCAGTGAACACATTGGCCTGATTGTTGTATTATGCAGTGAACATATTGACCTGTTTGTTGCATTATTCAGCAAACACATTGACCTGATTGTTGCATTATGCAACGAACACATAGACATGAACGTTGCAATATACAGCGAACACAATTTGATCTGATTGTTGTATTATGCACCAAACACATTAAACTGATTTAGTTGTTGATGCATTTAACACATTAACCTGATTGTTGCATTATGCAGCAAACACATTGACCTGATTTAGTTGTATTATGCAGCAAAAACATTGACCTAATTTAGTTGTATTATGCAGCGAACACATTGTCCTGTTTGTTGCAATATGCAGCAAACACATTGACCTGTTTGTTGCGTAATGCAGTGAAAACATTGACCTGTTTGTTGCATTATGCAGCGAACACATTGATCTGATTGTATTATGTAGTGAACACATTTACCTCATTGTTGCATTATGCAGCAAACACAATTATGCAGCAAACACAATTTGACACGATTTAGTTGTATTATGCGGTGAACACATTTACCTGATTTAGTTGCATTATGCAGTGAACATATTTACCTAAATGTTGTATTATGCAGCAAACATATTGACCTGATTTATTTGTATAATGCAGTGAACACAATGACCTGATTTGGTTGTATTATGCATAAATCATATTCATGTGATTAAGTTATTTTATGTAGCGAACACATTGACGTGATTTAGTTGTTTTACGCAGCGAACGCATTGACCTGGTTTAGTTGTATCATGCAGCAAACACATTGACCTGACATAGTTTTATTGTGCAACGAACACATTGACCTTGTTTAATTGTTTTATGCAGCAAACACGTTGACCAGATTTAGTTGTATTATGCAGCAAAGGCATTGACCTGATTTTCAAAATCTCAATTAAAATAGGTTTATGTTAGTCCATTATCCACAAGGCTGTCCGGTAACGGTTAGCGCAGTGGTTGGTACATGCACTTCTCAATTCTGCAACCGGGGTTCAATACCCATTCCCAGGGCACGTTAGTTTGGTTGGTGGTCACTTTAACGGACAGGTGGGTTTCCTCTGGGTAATCCGGTTCCCCCCCCCCCGCCCACAGTATAAGACCACACCTAAATTGAATAACTTTCAGTTTTAGAGTGGGTATTCCTAAAGCAATCAAAAATTATCTAAAATAGCAAGTTTTTAGTCCCCTACTGGGGAAACCGTAGGAGACTTATGGTTTGCGCTTTGTGTGTCTGTGAGTCTGTATGTCTGTCAGTCAGTCTGTCTGTCACACTTTTCTGGAAAATGTGATAACTTTAAAAGTTCTTCATATTTTTTCATGAAACTTGAAACATGGACAGATGGCAATATGGAGATTATGCACGTCATTTCATTTTGTTCTTACGTCAAGAATTCTGGTTGCTGTGGCAACAAATAGACTAGAAATATTGCTGAAAATGGGGATTCCATTTTCATTACCATCTACAAGGCAAACTTAAAAGAATTACGTCCCTTGAAAACAAAGGGAGACAATTATATTACTGCTTCATGTGCGGTAGGGGACTTTTATTACTTGGCAATAGTTTTGTTATATTTGGTATGTTGCATCATCTAGAGGTCCTCTCCAAATTAAAAACAAAATCAACATAGACTTCATTCAAGAAAATCTTGTCTGAAACTGGGGAGCTCATGGCTTTCATAGTTAGCGTGTTGCATCAGCTAAAGATCATCTGCTTAGTTTATTATAATACCACGGGCGTTCAGAAACTGAAGCGTTAATTAAAAATTCGTTTCAACTTTCATGAGTCTAGTAATTAAATTAGGTAGGAGTGGTGGGACACACTATGGGTCTCCACATAATGCAGGCACTGTTCTGGAAGGACCACATGAACTTAGAACATTATCTATGATTATAATCTTTTTTTTGTAACACCCCGCATCAATTTACGTAGATCACTTGTTTAAGCAATGAATGATTATCTGCATGTTTCTCAGCATGTGACATCCTGCCAATCTCTCTTAGAGTAATAGTTACGTCTACCTTAAGTCTCGAATAGCATCACGCACATCAGGGTGTTATACTTTACTACGCATGTATCACTGTTAACCCATAGGTTTTTATTTTATTTTAATGAGGGACATGACCACAAAAGCCAATAAGAAACATACAAATATAATTTAACACAAATAATGCTACATTTATGAATACAATCAATATGTTAGGGTCGAATAGTATAACAAGGAGGTACTTTACTGAAGTTCAAAATGTAATTCACGCACATGAAATGGAGAAAAAACATATGTTTCCCTCCTACCAGTTTATAATACACACATTATAATAATTTTAAACAAAGTAACCATACTGGTATTATGCATGAGGAATTTGAGTTAAAATCTATGTTACTATTTTTTTATACCAGACAATGGGTATACAATGTATTAAATATTATAGTCTGATCGGGATATATGTTAATCCAACCTCATTCATATTCACATAATTCAGGGATTGTTTTCAATATTTTCAGGGCTTGACACTAACTTAATTTACCTACTGACCCAAAGGACCACCAGCTTTCAGAAATTACTGGTCCTCCAAGATTTCAAGTGGTCCGACAATTTCTATGTTATTTTACTTAAATTTCAACTTACTTTCTGAACTAACCACAATGTATTGTGCATAAAAAGAAAACTATTAGCTTTAGGTTTTTTAGGCGGCGGTTGAACCACCCCGGAATAAAATTCCACATCGCGTAAAGTTGTAATCTTAAAAATTCAACAAGTTTACTCTCCGGCAATATCAAAAGATTATCCTGTGCTCTCCAGTGTAGATTCGCAAAGTAAACAAAGTATATTCTGATGGTACAAGGATCGATAAAATGCTGATTATTGCGGCTTTTTCAAAATAATAAATACCATTTTGTTCATTTCTCTATCCGAAAGCTTCGAATTTTATGTTAATTTGTGCATCGATCATGGCGAAGTCAGGAGACATTTGCGACACGCAAATCGATTTTTTGATCCGACAACAGGTTTTTGTCATCCGGGCATCTAGAAAATTGGAATTTTCAATATGTTGCTATTTTTATCCCAGTCTCGAGTCGGCCCATAAAATAACAAGGGCAGTTTGTAAAACATGCATGCCCCCCATATGGGCTCTCCGTTGTAGTGACAGCCATTGTGTGTATATGTTTTTTGTTACTGTGACCTTGACCTTTGACCTAGTGACCTGAAAATCAATTGCGGTCATCTGCCAGTCATGATCAATGTACCTATGAAGTTTTATGATCTTAGCCAAAAGCGTTCTTGAGTTATCATCCGGACACCGTTTTACTATTCCGGGTCAACGTGACCTTGACCTTTGACCTAGTGACCTGAAAATCAATAGGGGTCATCTGCAAGTCATGATCAATCTACCTATCAAGTTTCATGATCCTAAGCATAAGCGTTCTTGAGTTATCTTCCGGAAACCATTTTACTATTTCAGGTCACCATGACCTTGACCTTTGACCTAGTGACCTCAAAATCAATACGGGTCAACTGCAAGTCATCATCAATGTACCTATGAAGTTTCATGATCGTAGCCATAAGCGTTCTTGAGTTATCATCCCGAAACCATTTTACTATTTCAGGTCACCGTGACATTGACCTTTGATATAGTGACCTGAAAATCAATAGGGGTCAACTGCGAGTCATGATCAAACTACCAATCAAGTTTCATGATCCTAGGCATAAGCGTTCTTGAGTTATCATCCGGAAACCATTTTACTATTTCGGGTCACCGTGACCTTGACCTTTGACCTAGTGACCTGAAAATCAATAAGTGTCATCTGCGAGTCATGATCAATGTACCTATGAAGTTTCATGATCCTAGGCCTAAGCATTCTTGAGTTATCATCCGGAAACCATTTTACTATTTCGGGTCAACGTGACCTTGACCTTTGACCTAGTGACCAGAAAATCAATAGGGGTCATCTGCGAGTCATGATCAATCTACCTATCAAGTTTCATGATCCTAGGCCTAAGCGTTCTTGAGTTATCATCCGGAAAACATTTTACCATTTCGGATCACTGTGACCTTGACCTTTGACCTAGTGACCTGAAAATCAATAGGGGTCATCTGCGAGTCATGATCAATATACTTGTCAAGATTCATGATCCTAGGTCTAAGCGTTCTTGAGTTATCATCCGAAAACCATTTTAATATTTCGGGTCACCGTGGCCTTGACCTTTTTGACCTAGTGACCTCAAAATCAATAGGGGTCATCTGCAAGTCATGATCAATGTACCTATGAAGTTTTATGATCCTAGGTCCAAGCGTTCTTGAGTTATCATCCGGAAACCACCTGGTGGACGGATCGACCGACAGACCGACCGACAGACCGACAGACCGACTGACATGTGCAAAGCAATATACCCCCTCTTCTTCGAAGGGGGGCATAATTATGAATTTTATCGATTTATTATGAACATATAAAGTTGTTTTATTGATGAAAACGGCTTTCCACCAGTATTTCACAATAAGCTGGCCAGGATTTTTAACTGGTCCGACGGATCAACCAAATTTCTAGTTTAACTGGTCCTCCCTATTTTTTACTGACCCCGGGTCAACGGACCGCTGTTAAAATCGAGCCCTGATTTTACAATTGCCATTAACGGGGGATGTGCCGAGTCGTGTAAGGACACACTCATCAAAGCGCAGAGCTATTTTCAGAGTATATCACTTAGATACGAAATGTGTTCTTCCATAAGACGTTAGCTATTGGTGGCAGAATGATAGATACAGCACTGAAATCACTATCTTCAGGAACATTTGCTTCCTTTGACAGGCGTGAAAAGGGCACCCCCCATAACAAAACCCCTGATGAAAACCCAATCATAGAAGATGTTCGTAATCATATAGAATCATTTCCTACTGTAGAAGCACATTACACACGCCAAGACACTAAAAGGCGTTTTCTACGATCTGATTTAAATATTAGTAAATTGTATTAATTATACAAAGATAACTGTAAAGAAACGGGCAGGCAATACATATCAAGTTCAATGTATCGTACAATTTTCTGTGAGGAGTTTAACTATTCATTCCATATAACCAAGAAGGACCAGTTTCAGACGTGAGCTGTGTATAGAAATAAGGAGATAGCAGGCGAGCTAACCACCGATTTGAAAATTGCTTTTGAATACCATATCAAAAGAAAAAACAGAGCTAGAGATGAAAAGAAGTTGGATAAGTCTCGTTCAAAACAAGACAAGTCATACCATGTTGCAACATTTGATCTAAAGGCTGTTTTACCGATTCCATGTTCTCTTAAGAGTAAAGTTTATTATAAAAGAAAGCTCAATTGTTACAATCTTTCTTTTTATTTTTTACAAAACGCAAGTTCGACAAGGTTTTTGTGGAATGAAACTGAAGGAAAACGGGGCTCTTGTGAAGAGGGAACTTGTCTTTTGACTTACATGAAATCTCTTCCTATCACAGTAGATAATGTCTGTTTTTATTCTGACTGTTGTGGTCAAAATCGAAATAGGGTTGTTACTGTTGCATTGATGCATGCTTAAGAGAAATGTAAAAACATAGAGACACTATTAAACAAACACATTTAGAAAGTTGACATACCCAGATGGAGTTGTGATAGTGTACATGCTTCGATAGAACGAGCAAAGAAACGTACATCGGTACCGAGCCAGTGAGAAACAATTGTGAAGGTTGCACGAAAAAGAAATCCGTATGTTGTAGTGCCGATGAAATACTATGACTTTTTAGATATCAATCATGTAGCCAAATATGTACTACCAGGGCTCGACACTAACAGTGACTCCGTTGACCCGGGGTCAATAAAAAATAGGGAGGACCAGTTAAACTAGAAATTTGGTTGATCCGTCGGACCAGTTAAAAATCCTGGCCAGCTTATTGTGAAATACTGGTGGAAAGCCGTTTTCATCAATAAAACAACTTTATATGTTCATAATAAATCGATAAAATTCATAATTATTTTATGGGCCGTCTCGAGACTGGGATAAAAATAGCAACATATTGGAAATTCCAATTTTCTAGATGCCCGGATGACAAAAACCTGTTGTCGGATCAAAAAATCGATTTGCGTTCCCCAAAATCTCCTGACTTCGCCATGATCGATGCACAAATTAACATAAAATTCGATTTTTAAGATTACAACTTTACGCGATGTGGAATTTTATTCCGGGGTGGTTCAACCGCCGCCTAAAAAACCTAAAGCTAATAGTTTTCTTTTTATGCACAATACATTGTGGTTAGTTCAGAAAGTAAGTTGAAATTTAAGTAAAATAACTTAGAAATTGTCGGACCACTTTAAATCTTGGAGGACCAGTAATTTCTGAAAGCTGGTGGTCCTTTGGGTCAGTAGGTAAAATAAGTTAGTGTCAAGCCCTGACTACCGTTAAACGTTGTAAATAAAAGTGGACAAAACGTTTTATGGACAAAAATATAACATGGATAAAACTGCAAAAAAGTGATCCGGGGCGTGTGTTTTTTAAGAGCAGTTTCGATGACACCAGTTTTCAGTGTGTGCAACTTAAATCCTCAAGGAAAGGACCTTCTATAAAATTTGACTTAAAACCCCTGTATGATGCCAAACTTCCAATTACAGTAGCAAAGAAAAAAGACCTGCTATCACTTTGCTCTGATGAATAATTCCTTCAGAATATGACCAGTATTTCAAGGATATTCCATCTGATAAGACAACTAGGGAAAGTCTTCCAAAACCAGATACAATGGAAGAAAGTGAAGATTCAAATGTGGAATAGAAAATCTGATCTTGACTTTCTTCCATTGTGAAGGTTGGAGATAAACAAGTCCATACTGATTGAAATACATGTATACAGAGGGGGTAATAATGTGACAAACATGATGGCGACATCCTTGCCGAGACAGCAATTTTTCGCTCTTTTATACCCTTTATATTTTTTATTAATTGTTAAAACGCTGCTGACTTTCCAGCCATATCGGCAAGAAAGTGATTATCCTTGATTTGTAATTAATATTCGCTCTATATCTCGATTTTACTCACTGCAATTTTTTTGAACAGGTCACATAATTACAGCTCCCACTAAGATAATTCGCAGCAAGTTAAGTTGAGATAAAGAGGGATTATAAATATGAAACAAATGCTAATCACTCTCTTGCTGATTTGTCTGGAAAATGAGTGGCACTTTAACAATTGATACACGTAATAAAAGGTATAAAACGGCGAAAAATACCTTTCGTGGCATGGGCACTGGCATCTTGTTTGTCCCCTGATTATCACCTCTGATATAGCTGGCAGTTGTTTTATTGCAACAACAAATTCTGTGGTAAATAGGCAATAAACGAACACCGCAGAAACATGGAACAAAAACAAGCACAGCAGTTACATTGTGCAAAAATGAAAGATTGCCTAACATTGAGTAAACATCGCAGTAACATTGAGCAAAAATGAAAGATTGCGTAACATTGAGTAAACACCGCAGTAACATTGAGAAAAAACGAACACCGCAGTAACATGGAGTAAAAATGAACACCGCAGTAAAATTGAGCAAAAATGAACACCACAGTAATATGAGTAAACACCGCAGTAACATTGAGCAAAAATAAACTCTGCAGTAAAATTGAGCAAAAATGAATACCGCAGTAACATTGAGTAAACCCTGCAGTAACATTGAGCAAAAATGAGCACGGCAGTAGCATTGAGCAAAAATGAACACCGCAGTAATATTGAGTAAACATCGCAGTAGTAACATTGAGAAAAAAACAAACACCGCTGTAACATGGAGCAAAATGAACACCGCAGTAACATTGAGCAAAAATGAAAGATTTCCTAAGATTCAGGAAACACAGCAGTAACATTGAGCAAAAACAAACACCGCAGTAACATTGAGTAAACACCGCAGTAACATTGAGTAAACACCGCAGTAACATTGAGCAAAAATGAAAGCTTTGCTAACATTGAGTAAAAATAAACGTTAATGTAACACTGAGCAAAAATAAAAGATTGCGTAACATTGTGTTGTTAAGTCCTACTAATGGAATGAGGTGTGTTTATTTGTATGTCAGATTTAACCCTTTACCACTTAGATACACGTATTTTGGCGCATTTGTTTTCCCTTAGAAAGTTTCGTTTAAATAACTTTCTTACTAAATTCAAGTTTTAAAGGCTTGATTTGCAACCCTTAGTTTCTGATAAACAGCAAACAGCATAAAACCTGTACATACTGCGAGTTATTTACTCGCAGGCTGTTCTGGTTTTATGCTGGTTGCATCACAATTTTCACTTTGCTTCTGATAGGGGAAAGGGTAAAGAGGTTTGTCACCTCGTTTATGCACATTTATTTCTTTAAAATCAATCCCCAGAATTTTCCTCCCCTCTATCTTCTCTTCAATCTCACTGCCGTACATTACTGTTTAGCAGACTTTATATTTCACCAAGTATTCTGGTGTTTTTTAGAGGAAGACACTTGAACAAGAGTTAAACCACAGCTCCGTACTTATGCTGCCCTTCACCGTGCTAGTCATCGTGGCCCTGTACAACTACCAGAAGGTATATATGTTATCTTTTTGGGGAAAACAAGTCATAATACATGTGCTTAAAATCCCCATAGGCTAATCAGGGACGACACTTTCTTCTTTATGTTATAAACAAAAATCTAGTCTAGGCGGAAAAGTGTTGTCCCAAATTAGCCTGTGGGGTCTGTGCAGGCTAATATGAGAGTTTATGTACTTATGTAATTAAACCCAGTTTTCACAGAACGCAGCTCATATGATGGCCTTTTGCTCCCACAGATTGGAAGGCATTGATCATTGCAATTGTCTTTCCGTAGGTATTACCTACCTATGCACATCCCGTTCTGACCCCACCGATTGGGAGGAATCGATCATAGCACTTTTCTGTCCGTACGTATATATGTACATCCCGTTCTTCCTCCACAGATTGGGAGGAATCGATCATAACACTTGTCTGTCCATAGATATCACGTAGCTATGTACATCCCAAAGCTTGTGTTTTTAAGCCTCTTTAACTTCTGGGTAGATTTAGCTCAGGTTTCAAAATTAAATGACCTTAATGTGCAGACAATTGTAGAAAAACGGATGGCATCAATTATGGCCCTTGTTCAGTTTTTTCTAACATAGCAAATAAAGTCGCCGGAAGCTTGTGTTCTTTAATGACTGGGTGGATCTTGCTAAAACTTTTGCACCTGAATAACCATAATGTGTAGAAGATAGTTAAGAAAGAAAATTTGGTTGCAACAAGTTTCGGAAGCATTGAGGTCGATTGTCAGTTTTTAACCAGGTTTTCCGAAGGAAAAAACTGGTTATTAGATTGGCGATGTCGGTGGGCGGGCTGGCGGGCGAAACAAGCTTGTCCCGGCCATAACTTTGTCGTTCATTGTCAGATTTTAAAATCATTTGGCACATGTGTTCACCATCATTAGACGGTGTGTCGTGCGAAAGAATTACGTCGATATCTCCAAGGTCAAGGTCACAATTTGAGTTTGAAGGTTAAACATGGCCATAAATGAGCTTGTCCTGGCCATAACTTTGTCGTTCATCGTCATTGTCAGATTTTAAAATTATTTGGCACTTTTGTTCACCATCATTAGACGGTGTGTCGCGCGAAAGAATTACGTCGATATCTCCAAGGTCAAGGTCACAATTTGAGTTTGAAGGTCAAAAATGGCCATAAATGAGCTTGTCTGCGCCATTACTATGTCATTCATTGTGACATTTTAAAATCATTTGGCACATTTGTTCACCATTATTGGATGGTGTGTCGCGCGTCAATATCTCCAAGGTCAAGGTCGCCACAACTAAAAATAGATTGATTTTGAAACAACTATGTAACTGTGAACAATCAGTAACAATGCACATTTTGATTTTGAGTTGTCTCTCTTTATCAGACATTTTTTCTTCTTGAAATCAAGGTCAATTTTACACAAGGGGGTTAACAATACACATTTTGAATTGTCTCCCTTTATTAGACTTTTTTCAACTGAAAACCTGGTTTTGTGACAATTTTGTCCCGTGTTCCATGATAAAATATATAGACCAAATATTTGAGTTTTAGTTTTAAACCTATTTATTTTAGCTTGATTGCATCGAAAGCCTCAGGCTTATTGAAATTCTCTCGAGTCTGTTTCTTTGGCTTAGAGCCAGTACTTGGTGTCTTTGGTTGAAATCTAAAGAACGCTTCCCACAGTGGGGATCGAACCAGTGACCATCCCGTCCCTAGGCAGACACCTTATCCTGTACAACCACAGCGACCCTCAATTTTGAGTTTTTAACTCATCTTTAAAGCCTGGGGGGAAACGGGCTCAAACTTTCCACAATTCAATGTGAAGATGATTGTAGAGAAAAAGAATTTTTACCAGTTTGGACCATTTCGTGCAGTTTGTCTTTGTCCGTCATAGAATATTAAGTGGATTTTCTGTATCCAAACATGGGTTATGGGTGCATTAGCGTCTGTGACGCATTTCTTGTTTCTTTGTAGAAATAAAGTGACAACAGTTTGAGCGATATAGTATTGGTTTGGTTGTTGATGTTTAAATGCCTTCGCAGATTTTTAAAATATAAAATGATGAACTTTACACATAAAAAGATAAGAGTTTTACGTTACCATAGGAATGGCTAAGCATAAAAGGGCCTGTCATTTAGATTTCTGATTTTGTTGAGTAAGGTCCCTTTGGACATGCAGTTAATTCCCTTTGTTCCTTCCGCAGTTACTTCCCCTGGGTAAGCAGCTTTACAGTCAGGTGCAGATTGCCAGTTCAGAACCGACAGAATGCAGCACTCTATCAGCAGCAGGCTCAGCAACATGAGCAGCAACAGCAGCAATTCTCACTTTTACATGATCTTGATGATTCGCCGATGGTCCGGAGAAAAATCGAAACCGCGAAAAACTTGAAATGAACATTTTCTATAGGCAGCTTATATCTTACGAATGTAGTTATTGTACATGTAGTCATGAAATTTGAATATTCAAGTGTGTTTATATGAAAATAAATCATTAGTTTCATTGATAGCAAAATAACCATTTCAATCTAATTTGTTCGTGACTTGACAATTAAATGTAAATGAGCTTGATTTTTCCCTATTTTTTCGTAATAATTAGAGTGGATTAAAAAAAGAAACGCAGTTGATCTAGTGGTCACATTATTTGTTTGTGTAGATTCTTTGACATAATATAATAAATTATTGGTTACGGTATTCATGTTTGGTATTTAAAAGTTATATGTAAAGAAAGTAAACATGCAATTGTGTTTACATCATATTCAAGATATCCATTGTTTAAGTCATAAACATAATTTAAGATTTGTTGTAAGTATTTTATGTAAAATTGTTTGGATCCACTAAAAACAATGTTACTCAATCAGATATTGATAACTTAATACAACAAATATAAAATATGACTGACCAAAAAAACAACATGTTTCTGTATGGTCTAAATTATATTCTATTAGAGGTCTAGAGGTCCCCCAGTTCCACAGGACTGACTTTTCTTTATTGTCCCCTACCGGTTTTAACGGAGGGGACTTATGGTTTGCGCTCTGTGCGTCTGTCTGTCACACTTTTCTGGATCCTGCGATAACTTTAAAAGATATTAATATTTTTCATGAAACTTGCAACATGGATAGATGGCAAATTGACATTATGCACATCATTTCATTTTGTTCCTACATCAAAAATTGTGGTTGCTATGGCAAAAAAATGAAAAATGAAAATGGTGGAATTTCTGACAATGGTGGAGCCGGTAGGGGACCATATTGCTTGACAATAGCCTTGTTATATATTGTTTTCCCTTGTTATTGTAATTATTTAAAACTATTCCAAAATGTTACAGTTTTGTTAGCAAATTAATTAAATGAAATAAAAAGAAGATACGAAAATCTTAGAACAAGTCCCTTCATACATCATTTGTTCAAAACTTTAATATTATGTTGTTGCATGTATGCTTTATTATTTTCAATTGATCAATATAATAATGCATTGTGAATCATGCTAGTATGTTTGTTTTTTTGCAGCTTTAAAAACAATTTCCATAATAAATAATCATGATTATAGATACACCATATCATTGGAATATGCCTGCAGTCGTGTTTGTTTTGTGTGCAAAACCTGAAAGCCCAAAATTAGGGTTGCTATCACCTTTGTTATATCTCTGCATCCAAAGTGTTAGCTGTAAAGTTTACAAGGTATAAAGTAAGTCTTTAACAATTAGTTTGGTGGTAATAAAGTTATTCTTTTCGATCTTAGATATACATTTTTCAATTGCAAAAAAACGTTCAAAAACTTTGGAAAATAAAAAGAATCATTCAAGATTTATTTGAACCTTTCAATATGCAAAAAATATCTGAAAAATAATTGATTTGAGAAATTGTTTGTATACATAAATCATATTGTCTGAACGTGTTTGTGTTTTTTGTGTGGACGAGTATATAAATAAACAGAAACTGTACATTTTTGTATTTCCGTATTCAAGCTTTCCTTTTGTTTTTTTGTTTGCAACTATAAGTTCTTTTCTGTTCAATAACTTGATGCATCAATTGCAAATTGTCAAGAGTTGCTATTTGTCGTTATTAATTATAATAAAGACATTTCCACATATTCTATATGAAATTTTATTAGGTTTTCAATAGTGGCTATGTAAGAAAAGGCCCATAGAGGCCCACCAAAAACAACTTTTAAGTTAAATTGCATACTTAATATGAAAGAATTATCTGCATGTTTTGTGACAACCCAAAACTTACTAGTAATCTTTCTGACTCAAAATGTTTGAACAAATTTTGAATTTATTTACATCAATTGGCCATGTTAAATTATGCCCCCATCCACCAAAAGCTTTTGAGTTGACCATTCAGCATAACAAACACTTTTTCTGATCATATTTGGCCACCTAGCTCAGTTGGTACAGCAGTGGATGGCTAATCCGAGAGACAGGGCTCGATCCCTAACCTGGCTACGTAACTTGTCAGAGGACTGGTCATGCAATACTTTCTTAGACGATTCTCCTCCCATTGTGTACACACCGGTCTTACTGACCTGTGTACTAACACAAAAGGAATTGTGGGTAGCACTTCTTTTACGAGTGAAGCAAAGTAAGTCAGATAAATCATGCTACTGATAATTGCTATCCGTCTTAATAAGGATTCAAAATCACATTTAAACATAATACAATTACATTTCTTTAAACAACATTCCATTTTAAACTTATGATAAAAAAACGATTTTCTTTCATCATTAACATTTTCATTCCTACCCAGAACTACTTTGGCGTAAGCATAAATTCCCAAACAAGGAGAACGTGATGCGTCTTAGTATAGAGGTGACAATAACGTAGCCATCTATGTATAGAATGTTCTCCTCCTACCTCTGGCTCAAGTGTGGCATTTGTAATTTCATGAGGATGTGCACTTCATACTGGTATATGAGTTAACCCCGGAAGTGAGTTGGTAAACTTGCTGCCGTGATTTGCACTTAAAAACTATTTTAAAAGGGGGAAAAACTTATAAAAACAAACAAAAACTTCTATTTGCAGAGCGTGATTTCAAATGAAAGAAAATTATGAATATGCTTTTTCAAAAGGACTGTTTTAAGTTGTTAATGAAATCTAGAAAAAAATATGGAGCTGTTAAATAAAATAAGTGGTAATACATTTATTTTTACATGCTAGTCACAACCTCTCTGATTGAAATCAGGAATTCTCTGTTTTGTTTTCTCTTTCATCATTCATATGTCCCTTATTTTTGGAATATATTACTCCCTAATCTCTGAATGTTGTGAGCTAAAATGTCAGTTATATAACTTAAATTTGTTATTTCTTTTGCAAAGACATGGGCCATGTTGTTCAACCCAGTATGGGAACAATAGATATAAAACACAAACTAAATTTTTGGAAAATACGTATAATATAATTTTGTATTATTGCAGGTATGGTAAATGATATATTTTGTGTCGTGCTCTTTGATAAGAGGTTGAATGCATGTGCAGTCAGCACAGGCTAATCAGTGTGGACACTTTCCTCTTTTATGATAATTTCCGTTAAAGGATGTCTCTTCTTTGCAGAAATCCAGTTTAGCGACAAGTGTCC